>NC_074672.1:39292191-39307191 GCF_029448725.1 Salvelinus fontinalis | reverse complement strand
CACACACACACACACACACACACACACACACACACACACACACACACACACACACACACACACACACACACACACACACACACACACACACACACACACACACAGGAAAGTGTAAATCCCTAAGCCTTCCAAATTAATTTTCTATTCATATAACATCAGATTAGTTGTGGGTTTTCCTTTCTTTTGTCCCTTCCACAAGTCATCTCATCTACTATGTCATGTCACGCCATTGATTCATTCATTGATAAATTCATCTTCTATTTTTTCACGTGAAGTACTCATTTGTCAATATTCTGTTTTTTCAATCTTCAGTGATTAGCCCCACCATGTTGCTCAGCGTGGGTGTTGGTATTATTGCTGCCCAACATCTTAAATTAGACCCTTCCCACCCTGCTTCTGACCCAGTCGCTGAAAGACTATGCTTCTGATGAGATAATCTGCACCTGTTCCTCTGTGCCTGGCCTGTGTGTGTTTGTGTGTGTGTGTGTGTGTGTGTCTGTGTGTCTGTGTGTCTGTGTGTCTGTGTGTGTGTGTGTGTGTGTGTGTGTGTGTGTGTGTCTGTGTGTGTGTGTGTGTGTGTGTGTGTCTGTGTGTGTGTGTGTGTGTGTGTGTGTGTGTGTGTCTGTGTGTGTGTGTGTGTGTGTGTGTGTGTGTGTGTGTGTGTGTGTGTGTGTGTGTGTGTGTGTGTGTGTGTGTGTGTGTGTGTGTGTGTGTGTGTGCGTGTGCTTGCGTGCGTGTGACATCCGTTCCACATGCCTCCAGCCATATTGTGAGTCAGTTTGACTCTGGCGTGTTCACAGGAGCATGAGAAGAGCACAAAAATACAAACCTGACCTAGATCCAAACACACACACACACACACACACACACACACACACACACACACACACACACACACACACACACACACACACACACACACACACACACACACACACACACACACACCTACAAATATGGATGGTCACATTTTGTTTCTTTATAAAAAATCCTTGATAGCCCTTAATGACAGAATGTTTTTTCTCAGATCGTGAAATACCTTTTGCTTGTGTGAGTGAGCATGTTATGTGTGTGTTATAGAAACCATGCTTACAGAACCGTATGTGGCTTCCAATCCTCCATCTTGACGTTCCTCCTCCCTCCCTCTCTGGTCAAATATCAGTGTGAAACATAGCTTTTCTCTGGATACAAAGCCTCCTGTTAACATGGCAGTCTCCTGTGATGTTATGAACACCTGAGGAGAACAGCAGGAGGGGATCGGGGGTGGGGGTGTAACAGAAAGGAAAGAAAGGCAGGATGGTGGAGTGAGGGAGGGGCTGTGGTAAATCCATAGATCCTACCTTGGCTGTCTCTGAGACAGCTCACACATTCCATGTTCCATGCCAGGGATTTGATTCCCGGCTGGAATTCTGTCCAGATCTGTGTGTCTAGCTACCCGCTGTGTGTCTTGCTACCCGCGGTGTGTCTAGCTACCCGCTGTGTGTCTAGCTACCCGCTGTGTGTCTAGCTACCCGCTGTGTGTCTAGCTACCCGCTGTGTGCCTAGCTACCCGCTGTGTGTCTAGCTTCCCGCTGTGTGTCTAGCTACCCGCTGTGTGTCTAGCTACCATATGTGTGCCTAGCTACCCTCTGTGTGCCTAGCTACCCACTGTGTGTCTAGCTACCCGCGGTGTGTCTAGCTACCCGCTGTGTGTCTAGCTACCCGCTGTGTGTCTAGCTACCCGCTGTGTGCCTAGCTACCCGCTGTGTGTCTAGCTACCCGCTGTGTGTCTAGCTACCCGCTATGTGTCTAGCTACCCGCTGTGTGCCTAGCTGCCCGCTGTGTGTCTAGCTACCCGCTGTGTGTCTAGCTACCCGCTGTGTGTGTAGCTACCCACTGTGTGTCTATCTACCCGCTGTGTGCCTAGCTACCCGCTGTGTGCCTAGCTACCCGCTGTGTGTCTAGCTACCCGCTGTGTGTGTAGCTACCCGCTGTGTGCCTAGCTACCCGCTGTGTGCCTAGCTACCCGCTTGTCTAGCTACCCGCTGTGTGTCTAGCTACCCGCTGTGTGTCTAGCTATCCGCTGTGTGCCTAGCTACCTGCGGTGTGTCTAGCTACCCGCTGTGTGTCTAGCTACCCGCTGTGAGTCTAGCTACCCGCTGTGTGTAGCTACCCGCTGTGTGTCTAGCTACCCGCTGTGTGTAGCTACCCGCTGTGTGTCTAGCTACCCGCTGTGTGCCTAGCTACCCGCTGTGTGTCTAGCTACCCGCTATGTGTCTAGCTACCCGCTGTGTGCCTAGCTGCCCGCTGTGTTTCTAGCTATCCGCTGTGTGTCTAGCTACCCGCTGTGTGTGTAGCTACCCGCTGTGTGCCTAGCTACCCGCTGTGTGCCTAGCTACCCGCTTGTCTAGCTACCCGCTGTGTGTCTAGCTACCCGCTGTGTGTCTAGCTATCCGCTGTGTGCCTAGCTACCTGCGGTGTGTCTAGCTACCCGCTGTGTGTCTAGCTACCCGCTGTGAGTCTAGCTACCCGCTGTGTGTAGCTACCCGCTGTGTGTCTAGCTACCCGCTGTGTGCCTAGCTACCCGCTGTGTGTCTAGCTACCCGCTGTGTGTCTAGCTACCCGCTGTGTGCCTAGCTACCCGCTGTGTGTCTAGCTACCCGCTGTGTGAGCAGCTCTATACTCCCAGTATGTTATCTACAATCTCAGAAAAAAGAGTTCCAAAAGGGTTCGTATTCTGTCCCCATAAGGGAACACTTTGTGTAAAGGGTTTTACATGGAACTCAAAAGGGTTCTACCTGGAACCAAAGGGTTCTTCAAGGGGTTCTCATATGGGGAAAACCAAAGAAGCCTTTTAGGTTCTAGATGGCACCATTTTTCTACGAGTGTAGGGGGAAAAAGACATGGGGGTAGGCAGACACGCGGGATGGATTTGGTGTGGACACGGAGAGACAGAGGGTTTGAGTCATGGCCATGGGTAAATGTTGCTTTTGGACATTGGTTCATAGAGACTGTCGTGTTGACACATGCACACATAAACACACACACATGCACACACGCACACACACATACACACAAACATGCACACATGCACACACACGCACACACACTGCTTTGCATGTTCACAGATAGACAGGCCCTAACAGGCTTTTCACAGTGAGATATCACAGCTTAAAGCTGTCTTTCTACCAAGGTTACAGACATTAACTAACATCAACACTATCCCACTGTCCCATGGCCATATTGGCGTCTCAGAAAACATTTCACTCTTCTAAGTCAGTGCCTGACCCAATTTAAAGCCACACTCCTCAATCTCGGTTCCCCCCAGAGCGATTCATAAACATCCGTGTCTTAGCAAATACAATATCAAGTTATTATGTGTCTTTATAGATGCGTCGAGGTAAACTAGATCTCACAGCCCATGTCTTTAGTCTTAGTTTGAATGCTGAAAGGTGGATTTGGTTAAATAGGAGTTCCTGCTGTTCCTTGAAGCTGCTCCGGTGTTTGTAATGTCCCTATTGCAGGGAGGTACAAGAGCAGTTGTGACATCGCTGTCCAGCAAATCACACTGCATCGCACAAACACATACACACACACACACACACACACACACACACACACACACACACACACACACACACACACACACACACACACACACACACACACACACACACACACACACACACACACACACACACACACACACACACAAATGCACAAACACACACACACACACACACACACAAATGCACAGACACACACACACACAGAATCACAATGAAACACATACACAACCACACAGAGAAACAAACACAGAAATGCACAAACACACAAACACACACACACGCAGAATCACAATGAAACACACACAGACAGGAGAGTATAGAAACACAGTTCTGTGGCCATAATGTCTACGTGGTGCTGTCTCCTCTCTTCCAGCTGTGGGGATCCAGATGAAGCTGGAGTTTTTCCAAAGGAAGTTCTGGACAGCCAGCCGACAGGTAAACACACGCACATAAGCACACAAACTTAGGCAACAATGATAACAACACAAGATGCTTGTGTAAATAGAAAGTGTGTATCTCACATGATTGTATTGTGTTGCAGTGTGCAGCGTTGGATGGGAGATGTTCTATAAGCTGTGATAATGAGGTGAGTTGGATGACTTCACTCTAATAGTAACTTCACTTACTGTAAACATGTTATTCTTCCTCTCCCTTCCTCTTCATCCTCATCCTCTCTCCTCTCTCTTCCTCTCTCCTCGCCCTCCTCTTTTCTCCTATCTCCTCATCCTCCTCATCTCCTCATCCTTCTCATCTCTCCTCATCCTCCTCATCTCTCCTCATCCTCCTCCTTTCTCCTCGTCCTCTCTCCTCGCTCCTCATCATCCTCCTCTCTCCTCCATCTCCTCTTCCTCTCCTTCTGCTATATTTACTTGATGATGACATTCTCTTCTCTCTCCTCCTCATCTCTCCTCTCTCCTCTTCCTCTCTCCTCTCTGCCTCCTCTTCAGAACATCAACTGTTACTTGATAGACAACAATGGTTTCATCCTGGTTGCAGAGGACTACTCTCTGGTAAGATGTTACATCGCACACTGCACTGTCTCTCTGTCTGTGTGTCTGTCTGGAGAGATGATGGATCATAGATCATGTGGGCCCTTATCCCACTGTACTGTTGTCTGTATGTCTTAAAGGAAAACTCCACCCAAAAATGATATTTTGGTGTTTGTTTCATTGGTCTATTGTTGACATAGTCCCAAAATGTTTTTGCATGTCAGCAAGTTTTCAAGATATACTGCATAACTGTCAAAATACAGAGATACAGCCGGTGTGCTGCGTTTCGCATCATATAATGTTACATTTTTACAATCACTTTGGCACTAATTACAGAACCTTGTGGTCATTTTTCAAAACTAGACACAAAACTCAAAACAGTCATCACTTGTAACACAGGCTGTCCAATGTTCAAAACATTGCATTGTGCATTCATCATTGGTTCAAGTAACAAATAACAAAGATCATAAAATACCATAGGAACATTCATTTAGATCACCCACACACAATATACTGAAAGTTTCACTGTGTAGTTGTTCGTACTATCATTAAATATTGTAGTACAAGATATGTGAAACATTGTTTCATTATGGTACTACATGTAAATACATCACTGTAAAATGACTAGTAGAGAGTGTCATGACGTTGCCTGCTTGGGTATAGCAAACCCCATCCCCCTCTCCCTGCCTCTCCCTTTCCTCCTTCAACCCATGCTGTGGTCACAGAGAGACGTCGTAAATTCCTGAGAATCTCCTCATGGCTAAACAGTATTAGAGAGACGGTAAACTTTCAGGACAAAGAGGTTTCTTCCACCTCACAGAACTTGAGGTACGAACAGATTTCATGTTCCGGAAAAAGTATTAAAGATCAGTGAAGATCCCAGCTATTAACATGCCCATTGGTCACCATGTGGGAAACTCATATAAGACTGTGGGACTACATTACCATACCGCTGTTTATATAATAACCTCAGATATGAGGTTTACATCTGTTTGTTGTATAAAATGAATGAGTGAGTATGATACTGTTTGTATAATTGTGTAATATGATTTTGGACTGTTTAATGAAGAAAAATACAAATCCCTTTTGTATTTGAACTAAATCCAAGGACCGCCCCTGAGCCCAGTACGGGTCAGACATCCAAGGACAGCCCCTTCCTGCTATCCGAATAAAAGCCAACTGAGAAAGTATCATTAGACCATGTTTTTCTCCATATGGGGAGAACGAAAGTTAAGTACCATTGCTGAATCTTTAACCATACCACGTGGTTAAACTCTTAGACGAATAAGAACAAGTCTTTGATATTGACTACTAGTCAGCTAGGAATTCGGTATCATTGCACGCGAAGAAAGACAACCGCCGAAACATCCATTCTATAACGAATGTCACTCTGAACTATCCACAATAACCAGGACAGAGACCGACGACTCTCCAACAAAACTAACTTCTCTCCAACGATCAAGACGACACACCGAGCGTAAATATATATATATTGATTGCAATTGTTCCCGAATGAGTGAGCGTTCATGTGTAAAGGAGTAGCATGTCAATTGTTATAGTAATGAACTCTGTAGTGACTACTGAGTCGACCCCCAACTTTCCCGTTTGTCTAACAAGCCGCCATGCCGGTTCAGCCCACTAGGGCATATTTCTCCTATTTCATGTAACCCTTTTAGAGTTTGTTTGTTTGTTTATGCATTTCTGTGAATTAATTAGTTAGTAATAAATAAATGATTTAAGACAATTGATGTATGGATGACTCATAGTGAAGACTGGGTTCATGCAGATAACCAACAATTTACGACGTTTGGAATGAGACTAACGTGAGGTAAAAATAAATAAATCATCAATCAGAAGACTATTGATCAGATATGGAAATATCTGAAAGGTTATATTGGGAAATTATAACTTTGTAATCTGACTACTTTCCCTGGTGCCCTCGAATTCATAGTTAATTAGTTACGTTATTACTCAGTTGATCACGTAATCCCTAATTACAGGAATCTTTGATAAAAACTATAAGTCTTCAATTTAATGATAGCAAAGACACGACAAGAGAATACTACAGACACAGTCGAATCACTGAACAAAATCTGAAATGTATTGACGAAATACAATAAAATCACAACATAGGTTTCTTAAAAATCCAAACTAAAATAATTAGCTACAAAAAATACAATAATGACAGTAAAACGTCAACTGCTGTGTTCCTCACCTGGCTGACTGTGAAAAGCAAAACAAAGGATTGATTAATGTACTATATTTCCATCAACTCTGTCTTGTGGATTTGGCCACAGGTTCTCATCCACATCACAATGGATGTTTTCATTAGCCAAATATCTTGGGAAGAATCTTCGGGCATGGCGAATCCAGGCCTGACACTGGTCTGCCGTGATGTCATTGCATGCGTCATCCATGGCCTGGAGAAGGCTTGTTCATGAGGGCGCCTATCATATACCTTCCACCTCCATGTGGAGATATATTCCTCAATCATGTTAAGGAAATGAGAGTATGGGGGTAAGTACAGGGTGGTCAATTGTGGATGGGCCTGAAACCATGCTTGCACCATTTGAGCATGGTGGAACCTGACATTATCCCACACAATGACATAGGTCACGCCATCAGCTCTACAGACCTGATTTAGCTCATCAAGGAAGGTTACAAGGAGAGCTGCATTATATGATCCAATACGAGGTCTGCATCCCACCACACCACCTTCCGATATAGCCGCACACATGGGGATGTTGGCCCCACGTTGTCCAGGTACTTGGACGGATGACCGCTGGCCAATGAAATTCCAACCTCTCCTCCCTGTCTTGGCCAGGTTGCAGCCTGCCTCATCCAAAAGAGGAATTTGTGATGGTTTTCATCAGCGTCCAGCTCCATCACCTTCTAAAAAAAGCAATTTTGGAAAGAGAATTACTGATTAAAATGATATAGAATTTTTGGGGAATTTTTCACCACATACATCTTGAAACTGAACATACCTGAAGATACTCAGTCCTCAGTTGCCTCACCCTGTCTGCATTTCTTTCAAAAGGCACACGGTATAAATGTTTTAGAGACACCTGGTGCCTTATCAGCATGCGTACAATAGTTGTCAAACGTATGTCTTCCACATTGTTGAACATGTCGTCATTGTCCAAGATGTGCTGCCGAATGTATGTAAGACGAATATCATTTCTGGCTCGAACCTAATTGACCACAGGCCGCTCTTGTTGGTCAGTCAGAATTTTGCCTCTGCCTCCCCTATTTGGCCTAGTCTCAGTTCTGCAGGGAAAATTACAGTAGGAACACATTTAGTCACATCACCTACTCTGTGGTACACACTGGCATGCAGTTTACAGTCATTTGACAGTTGAGAGTAGCCTAATGTTTAGTGCATGCTGAAGACTTACCGGTTCTCATTGCGGAAAGTTCTGATGATTGAGGCCACGGTTGATCTTCTGAGGTTTGGTTGAATTGTAGCTGCCTCAGTCATTGTCATGTCATGATTTACGACATGGTCTACAACTATTGTTTAGATTTCATTGGAGACTCTTTGCTGTTGCTGCCGCTGTCTTGGTCCGTGGCCTTGTCCTCTACCACGTTCCCCCACACCTCTCAAACGAGGCCCACGACCACCTCTCAGAAGGGGTGCTTGTCCCCTGCCATTCCGTTGACCACCACGTCTTCCTCGTCTCCCTCCTCACCCTGCTTGACCTCTATTGTGACCTGGATCACCTGCCGGCTCCATGTTACCGCTATGTTGTTGACGGTGGATACCACTGATTTCACTATATACTCGTACCACAATGTGAAATCAATCATCAGTAACGAGTTGCCAGTATTAGAAAAGCAATTACAAAGGCCTGCATACATACACTCACGGCCACTTTATTAGGTACACCTGCGTGTTAACGCAAATAGCCTGCTCCTTCGAACAGCGAATCATGTGGCTGCCTGCAACTCAATATATAGAGTATATAGAGTAGAGAGCTTTAGATGTTGTTCGACCAAACATTAGAACGGGCAAGATGTGTAATCTAAGCAACTTTGACCGTGGTATGATTGTTGGTGCCTCACATGGTGGTTCCAGCATCTCAGAAACAGCTGCCCTCCTGGGATTTTTACGCACTACAGTCTTTAGAATTTACAGAGAATGGTGCGATAAATAAAACACTTTCAGGTCTGTGGGCAAAAACCTCTTATTAATGAGAGAGGTCAGAGGACAATGTCCAGACTCATTCAAGCTAACAGAAAGGCCACAAGTGCTCAAATTACAGCTGTTTAAAACAGTGGTGTGCAGAATGGCATCTATTAACGTACAACACAGGGAATAATTCAGGCTGTTGTGGAGGCAAAAGGGGGTCCTACCCAGCACTAGATAGGTGTACCTAAGAAAGTGGCTAGTGAGTGTACAGTAATGTTAAATCTGAAAACATGGTCTGGAAAAGTGGTACATGGGACCATAGAAACAGTGTCTGATAAATAATGATGATGAAATATTACATCCATAGATAATGTAGTCCAATTGGTTCACGTACCATGTTAATTGGTGTCAATGGATCTCATTATCCTGAAACTTTCATGATCTAAACATGGTTTATTGTCCGTCAGTTTCCATAAAACTATGCATTAAGAGTAATGCAACAGTTACTTATCATTTTGATCAGTTGTATCAATTGATAGTTAGATCATTGTAATGAAATGAATAGACAGACATCTCAGATGTAATGTGTGAATTGTATTTTGAAATGGTAATACTTTGATGTTAAGTTGTGTCATTTTGAACAGGTGATTTTAGTTAAATGAACAAATTATCTTAGCTTTTGTAACGGCTATCGTCATATTCGTTCTCCTCCTCAGACGAGGAGGAGCATGGATCGGACCAACACGCAGCGAGGTATGTAGACATAATGATTTATTATAACAAGACGAAACACGATGAACACTTGAACAAACTACAAAACAATAAACGAAGTCAACAGACCTGAACAAACGAACTTACATAATAACACGAAGAACGCACGAACAGGAACAGACTACATACACGAACGAAAACGAAACAGTCCCGTGTGGTGCGACATACACAGACACGGAAGACAATCACCCACATACAAACAGTGAGAACAGCCTACCTTAAATATGGTTCTCAATCAGAGGAAACGTCAAACACCTGACCCTAATTGAGAACCATATCAGGCAACACATTAAACCCAACATAGAAACACAACACATAGAATGCCCACCCAGCTCACGTCCTGACCAACAAAACAAAGGATTAACACAATAACTAGGGTCAGAACGTGACAGCTTTATGTGTATTGTATCCAAGGAATTGGTAAAAGTGTTTAGAGGTTTAAAAAGTGTGCATTTTGATCATCATTTGTGAGTTTTGTGTCTAGAGTTTTGAAAAATGACATCACGGTTCTGAAATGAGTGCCAACGTGATTGTAAAAAACTGTAATCAATAACATAAGGAGCCTTCATAATATACAGACCTACCAAGCAACAATATATGCAAATTGATCCACCATGTTTTCTCTCTGTCTCAGACAGGGATGTTCTTTGGAGAAGCAGAGGGGGCAGTGATGAATAAACTGCTCCTCATGGGTTCCTTTAAGAGGTGAGTAAGCATGTGTGTGTGTGTGTGTGTGTGTGTGTGTGTGTGTGTGTGTGTGTGTGTGTGTGTGTGTGTGTGTGTGTGTGTGTGTGTGTGTGTGTGTGTGTGTGTGTGTGTGTGTGTGTGTGTTTGTGTGTGTGTGTGTGTGTGTGTGCGTGTGTGCGTGTGTGCGTATGTGTGTGTGTGTGTGTCAGAGAGAGGGAGTGCAGTATGAGAGCATGTGTCCCAGAGTGCTGACAGCTCTTAACTCGGCCAATCATGTCAAGCTATTCAGCAGTGCCCTATGACCCCTCGGCTCAGTGGTTTTCTCCGTTTGGGGATTAGAACAAATCTTTTCCTGAAAAGAAGGAATTAGGAAGACCGCGATTCAAACAAACACACACACACACACACACACACACACACACGCACGCACACACACACACGCACACACGCACACACGCACACACGCACGCACACACACACACGCACGCACACACGCACACACGCACACACACACACACAAGCACACACACAAACACACACAAACACACATGCACACACATGCACACACATGCACACACATGCACACACAAAGGCGTACATGCGCACGTTCATCCCTTTTGCAGACACATACAGGGCCTTCAGAAAGTATTCACACCTCTTGACTTTTTCCACATTTTGTTGTTACAAAGTGGGATTCAAATGGATTTAATTATATAAACAAAATACTCTGTAATGTCAAAGTGGAAGAAAAATTCTAAAATGTTGTTTTATGAATGGGGGGAAAAAAATTCATATATTTTGTATTCAACCCACTGAGTCAATACATGTTAGATTCACCTTTGGCAGTGATTACAGGTGTGAGTCTTTCTGGGTAAGTCTCTAAGAGCTTTGCAAACCTGGATTGTACAATATTTGCCAAATAATTGAGAAAAAAAATATTCAAACTCTGTCAAGTTGGGTGTTGATCATAGCTAGACAGCCATTTTCAAGTCTTGCCATAGATTTTCAAGCAGATATAAGTCAGAACTGTAACTAGGGCACTCAGGGACATTCAATGTTGTCTTGGTACGAATCTCCACTGTAAATTTGGTTTTGTGTTTAAGGTTATTGTCCTGCTGAAAGGTAGATTTGTCTGTTGGAAAGCAGGTTTTCCTCAAAAAGTTTGCCTCTGCTTAATTAACTCTATTATATTTATTTTTATGCTAAAAAAATAAATAATCCTTAGTCCGTGTGGATGACAAGCATACTCACAACATAATGTAGCCACCACCATGCTTGAAAATATGTAGATTGGCACTCACTGATGTGTTGTGTTGGATTTTCACGAAACAGTGCTTTGTATTTTGTCCCAAAAAAATGCTGTATTACTTTAGTAACTTGTTGCAAACAGGATCCATATTTTTGAATATTTTTATTCTGTACAGGTTTCCTTCTTTTCATTCTATCATTTAGTTTAGTATTGTGGAGTAACTACAATGTTGTTGATCCATCCTCAGTTTTCTCCTATCACATTCAACTATGTATCTGGTTTAAAATCAAATCAAAGGTTATTTTATTTGTCACATGGGCAGAATACAAAAATACAACAATGTAGTTCAAGAGAGTGAATAAAATATTTACTAAATAAACCAATAATCAAACAAATTGAATAATGAAAGTAACAAAAGAAAATTACCAAACAATAACGAGGATATATACAGAGTGTTCCGGTACCGAGTCAATGTGCAGGGTTACAGGTTAGTCGAGGTCATTTGTAAATTGACTATGTATAGATAATAAACAGCGAGTAGAGGCAGTGTAAAAAGAAATGGGTTCAATGTAAATAGTCCGGGTGGCCATTTGATTGTTCAGCAGTCTTATGGCTGGGGAAGCTGTTTAGGAGCATTTTTGTCCTAGACTTGGCGCTCTGATACCGCTTGCCGTGCTGTAGCAGAGAGAATAGTCTATGACTTGGGTGACTGGAGGCTTTGACATTTTTTGGGGGACTTCCTCTGACACTGCTTAGTATATAAGTCCTGAATGTCAGGAAGCTTGGCCCCAGTGATATACTGGGCCATACGCACTAGCCTCTGTAGAGCCTTATGGTCTGATGCTGAGCAGTTGCCATATCAGGCGGTGATGCAACCAGTCAGGATGCTCTCGATGGTGCAGCTGTATAACTTTTTGAGGATCTGGACCCTTTCCAAATTTTGTCAGTCTCCTGAGGAGGAAAAGGTGTTGTCCTGCCCTCTTCACGACTGTCTTGGTGTGTTTGAACCATGATAGTTCGTTGGTGATGTGGACACCAAGGAACTTGAAACTCTCAATCCGCTCCACTTCAGCCCCGTCAATGAGAATGGGGTCCTGTTCGGCCCTCCTTTTCCAATAGTCCACGATCAGCTCCTTTGTCACCACACTGCCAGGTCTCTGACCTCCTCCCTATAGGCTGTCTCGTCATTGTCGGTGATCAGGCCTACCACTGTTGTGTCGTCAGCAAACTTAATGATGGTGTTGAAGTCATGCTTGGCCATGCAGTCGTGGGTGAACAGGGAGTACAGGAGGGAACTAAGCACTCCCCTTGAGGTGCCCCAGAGTTGATGATCAGAGCGGCAGGTGTGTTGTTGCCTACCCTTACCACCTGGGGGTGGCCCATCAGGAAGTCCAGGATCCAGTTGCAGAGGGAGGTGTTTAGTCCCAAGGTCTGTAGCTTAATGATGAGCTTTGAGGGCACTATGGTGTTGAAAGCTGAGCTGTAGTCAATGAACAACATTCTTGCAGGTGTTCCTTTTCTCCAGGTGGGAGAGGGCAGTGTGGAGTGTGATTGAGATTACATCATCTTCTGTATTGAGCGAGTTACTGGTACTTCTTCCTTTAGTTTTTGCTTGAAAGCTGGAATCAGGAGGATATAATTATGGTCAGATTTGCCAAATGGAGGACAAGGGAGAGCTTTGTACACATCTCTGTGTGTGGAGTAAAGGTGGTCTATAGTATTTTTTCCCTTTGGTTGCACATGTGACATACTGGTAAAAATTAAGTAAAACAGATTTAAGTTTGCCTGCATTAAAGTCCCTGGACACTAGGAGCGCCGCTTCTGGATGAGCATGTTCTTGTTTGCTTAAGGCCTTATACAGCTCGATGAGTGTGGTCTTAATGCCAGCATTAGTTTGTGGTGGTAAATAGACAGCTACGAATAATGTAGATGAAATCTCTCTTGGTAGATAGTGTGGTTTACTGCTTATCATGAGGTACTCTACCTCAGGTGAGCAATACCTCGAGACTTCTTTAATCCTAGACATCGTGCACCAACAGTTATTGCACCAACAGTTATTGACAAATAGACACACACCCCGCCCCTCATCTTACCAGACATAGCTGCTCTGTCCTGCCGATGCACAGAGAAGCCACGGAGAAGCCAGCCAGCTGTATATTATCCATGTCGTCTTTCAGCCAGGTCTCTGTGAAACATAAGATATTCCAGTTATTCCTCTACTTCCTCACAAACCCGGATCCGGGAGCACCCCCATCAGTAAAAAAGCTGACTAGCATAGCCTAGCATAGCGTCACAAATAAATACTAGCATCTAAATATCATTAAATCACAAGTCCAAGACACCAGATGAAAGATACACATCTTGTGAATCCAGCCATCATTTCTGATTTTTAAAACGTTTTACAGGGAAGACACAATATGTAAATCTATTAGCTAACCACGTTAGCAAAAGACACAACTTTTTTTACTCCACCATTTTTTTCCTGCATAGGTAGCTATCACAAATTCGACCAAATAAAGATATAAATAGCCACTAACCAAGAAACAACTTCATCAGATGACAGTCTGATAACATATTTATTGTATAGCATATGTTTTGTTAGAAAAATGTGCATATTTCAGGTATAAATCATAGTTTACCATTGCAGCCACCATCACAACTCTCACCAAAGCGACTAGAATAACTACAGAGAGCAACGTGAATTACCTAAATACTCATCATAAAACATTTCTGAAAAATACACAGCGTACAGCAAATGAAAGACAAAGATCTTGTGAATCCAGCCAATATTTCAGATTTTTTAAGTGTTTTACAGCGAAAACACAATATAGCATTATATTAGCTTACTACAATAGCCAACCACACAACAGCATTGATTCAAGCCAAAAATAGCGATAACGTATAAAGCAGCAAAAGATATTAATTTTTTCACTAACCTTCTCAAACGTCTTCAGATGACAGTCCTATAACATCATATTACACAATACATATAGAGTTTGTTCGAAAATGTGCATATTTAGCGGCACAAATCGTGGTTATACAATATGAATAGTAGCCAAAATGCAAACAAAATGTCGGGAGAAATCTTGGGAGAGGCACCTAATCTAATCGATAACTAATCATAAACTTGACTAAAAATACAGGTTGGACAGCAAATGAAAGATACATTAGTTCTTAATGCAATCGCTGTGTTACATTTTTAAAATTAACGTTACTACGACATAGCGAGACCGCACCGAAATTAATGGCGGATTATGCATTTTACATTTTTCAACAGAACAACGAATTAACAGCATAAAAAGTTCTTACTTTTTGATGTGCTTCCATCAGAATCTTGGGAAAGTTGTCCTTTGTCCAAAAGAATCGTTGCTCGGTTGTAGAATGTAGTCTTCAACGTTGCAATTAGCAGTAAACATTAGCCATGTGGGCCAGATGTGCCCAACTCCCGAGAACGCAACACAAATAAATACCCGAAAATCGCAATATGCTGACATAAACTGATATAACTCGGTTTAAAATAATAACATTATGATGTCTTTAACACCTATATCGAACAAAAACAGAGCAGGATATATCTAAGGCCTATAACCGGAGCGTTCTAGAGCCACAGCCAGAGGTCCTTCC
>NC_074672.1:39267191-39287191 GCF_029448725.1 Salvelinus fontinalis | reverse complement strand
GTGTGTGTGTGTGTGTGTGTGTACGCACATCCATTTGCGTGTATGTGCTCCTTCATTCATGGGCGTGCGCTCCTTCATTCATGGGCGTGCTCTAGGCCTGTGGTGACTTTAGTTCCGTTCATGAGCTGTAATGACATCCTTATGTCGCCACTTAGCTGGGGCAATCCCACAATGCAGTGGGGTCTGTGTGGTTGTGGAATCGCCCTGCTTCCTGGGTGGTCTGATGTCAGAGCCACAGAGTTCAGTCCCTGGGAGATTGGGATGTTGAGGTCGTTGTGGATTATAGGTTCTGTACCAAAGGGTTTGACATTTAAAGTTGATACGTAGTAGAACTGTGTGTTTGTGATTCTCTGAGAATACGAGGATTGATGATGATTCTATGTATCTTTCTTCTCCTTCTCTTCAGTTTTATGCTGGAGTTTAATCTGTACAGCTGGTGGTACTCTGACCTCACAGCCAAAGGTAAGTGGGTAGTAGGGTCAGGTGTGTTTAGAGGCCAGCTGCTGGTTGGGCGAGCCCGTCACACTCAATTGTGATTGGATGTTGAAGACGCCACTCACATTTTGTTCTATGTTGAAAACCACAGCAGAGAAGTTAAGAGTGCAGGACATGAGCAAGACTATAACTTCTGACCGCAAAAAAAACCTTGCTCACACACAAAACACACATCTCAGTCATGACCTCTCCATGATCCTCTGTCTTTCCACTCATTCACCTCTCTCTTTTTCAGTCTCTTTCTCTGAGTCAGTGTGACCACTGGAAAAACAGAATGAAAGACTAATGGTCACAAACTCCTTACAGGACATTTAAAGGACAGCCAGGGCAGTTCATGCAGCTACCTAAACTGACCCCGCTGTGTGTGTGTGTGTGTGTGTGTGTGTGTGTGTGTGTGTGTGTGTGTGTGTGTGTGTGTGTGTGTGTGTGTGTGTGTGTGTGTGTGTGTGTGTGTGTGTGTGTGTGTGTGTGTGTGTGTGTGTGTGCGTGCGTGCGTGCGTGCGTGCGTGCGTGCGTGCGTGCATACATCTATTTGTGTGCGTATCCGTGCATGCATGAGCTTTATGATCTGTGAGGATGTGTGTCATATTGTGGCAGTAGGAAGCAATATCCTTTATGGAACCAGAGAGACAGGCTTCATCCACACACACAGACAGGCCACTGCCAAGGTAGGAACTATGTTACACTCAATACTTAATGGGCTGTGTAAGCCTGATTCCCTGTCTGGCAGTTAAGTCTCTCAAACTAGCGTCAAATGAAGGCATTAGATGTTGCTACCTATGCCAAAACAAGTAAGTGAAATATTAGCTGTCACACAAAGGTAGTCTAGAAGGCTCACCAAGACCTGACAGAAGAAGAGGAGAGAATATGACCAACTGTTTTTAGAATGCAGGCTTACTGTTGGTCAATAGTGAACTAAGGAAATCACAGACAGAGGAGAGAGGAGAGAGGAGAGAGAGAGAGAGAGAGAGAGAGAGAGAGAGAGAGAGAGAGAGAGAGAGAGAGAGAGAGAGAGAGAGAGACAGAGTGTGTGTGTGTGAGAGAGAGAGAGAGAGAGAGAGAGAGAGAGAGAGAGAGAGAGAGAGAGAGAGAGAGAGAGAGAGAGAGAGAGAAAGACAGACAGAGAGAGAGAGAGACAGAGTGTGTGTGAGAGAGAGAGAGAGAGAGAGAGAGAGAAAGAGAGAGAGAGAGAGACAGAGTGAGAGAGACAGAGTGAGAGAGAGACAAAAGGAGAGAGAGACAGAGACAGAGTGAGAAAGGGAGACAGAGTGAGAAAGGGAGAGAGAGAGAGACAGAGACAGAGTGAGAAAGGGAGAGAGAGAGACAGCGAGAGAGAGACAGCGAGAGAGAGAGAGAGAGAGAGAGAGAGAGAGAGAGAGAGAGAGAGAGAGAGAGAGAGACAGACAGAGGGAGAGAGAGACAGAGAGAGAGAGAGAGAGAGGGAGAGAGAGAGAGAGAAAGAGAACGGAAGGGAGGGCTGCTGAAAATGCTGAAAATTATGAAGGAACATGGTTTCTTGGGGTTGGACACAATTTCACAGCTCGGTAACCCCAGCTCTTACAGCGGTACAATCCTATCACCTCACAAAAGAGAGCCAACCATCAGACACACACCAGATAGGCCCATCCTACACCAGAACCAACTGGCAACGGAATCCATGTGCTTCCATGCGCATCCTCAAATTGAACTAATCCCAAGCGTTCAGACGAACCCGACGCCATTAGGCCGCGGACACACAACAGCAATTTAAACCATCCCATAAACCCACTGTATGTTAATACACACTCCTTCCTAATCGGCCTGTGACTATGTTTCTTTGTAAAAAAAATTGTAAGCTCATCGTTTTCTTATTGTATAGTAATTTAGTATGTACGTTTACTGTAGATAAGGTTGTTTGCTTGTGCAATGAATTAATACAGTGTACTGTATATCCACTGCAGTACTACCACAAATCACTGAGTGGCAGCAGTGATACATGTAATGAATTTAAAACACCACTATCAGATAAAATGGATGTATTCATTGCATAGTGGTTTCACTATGTCTGTAAAGGAGTGTGTGATATTTACAGTAGTTTAGAAAATAATGTTTTATTCTAATCTCCAAATGTCTCTCTCTCTCTCTCTCTCTCTCTCTCTCTCTCTCTCTCTCTCTCTCTCTCTCTCTCTCTCTCTCTCTGTCTCTCTGTCTCTCTCTCTCTCTCTCTCTCTCTCTCTCTCTCTCTCTCTCTCTCTGTCTCTGTCTCTGTCTCTGTCTCTGTGTGTCTCTCTCTCTCTCTCTCTCTGTCTCTCTCTCTCTCTCTCTCTCTGTCTCTCTCTGTCTCTCTCTCTCTCTCTCTCTCTCTCTCTCTCTCTCTCTCTCTCTCTCTCTCTCTCTCTCTGTCTCTCTCTCTCTCTATCTCTAGCCCAGAGGGGTGATCGGACCATGTTGGTGCCATGTGATACAGAGTACCCAGCCTTCGTCTCAGAGAGAACCATTAAGGAGACCACTGGGAACATCGACTGTGAGGGATGCATCAAGTACGTCACAGTTTACACACACACACACACACACACACACACACACACACACACACACACACACACACACACACACACACACACACACACACACACACACACACACACACACACACACACACACACACACACACACACACACACACACACACACACACACTGCCAATCAAATGCAGTCTATGGTCCTTTATTTCCACTAGTACTGCTGTAAACTGTTAAAATGCACAGTTCATTACATATAGCTAGAGCTGTGGACTGGACTTGGAGCTTCAAGACTCGGGACTTGACTTTGACTTGAGACTGATGACTTGAAATTATCAGGCCAGGTTTTGTAATGTCACTAATTTTGTGGCACAGTCTACATGGATGAATCTACATGCAGCCAGTGACAGTGGAGGTGCAGGTCGGTGAGCTAGCGAAAGATTGCTGATTTGTTGTAGTCTACAGCTATAGGATCTGGTGCAGCGCAAACGTCAAATTGTAGGGGGAGAGGATTGCCATAATAAATAAATATGCTGCTCCAAAAATGTTTAGTGACCAAGAATATGAACTTTTACTTTGCAAGCTCACCAGCAATGGGGTAACAATTACTGGCATAGGTCTACTGGTCTTTTTGTGTGTAACAATTGCTTAATATTGTGAATTGACTTATGAAGCTTGCATTTGGAATGTGTTGTTAAAATCAAATATTACTGTGGCGAAGAACCACCATAGGCGCCGCTCTTCATTTGCAATCTCCAAACTCCCGCTAGTGGAGAGTGATTTCTTTCTCTTGTTGAAATATTGTCTGTTGCGTTCACATTTAAATGCGTAGGCCCTGTGTTGTAAATATACATTCTATCTAATTCCACAATAATTGCTAGCGTTTAATCGTTCCATTACTGTTTATTGCAACATGTAGACATTTCTGTTTCACGTTTGATAGGCCTACGATACTTTTTCATTTTATAGCCAATCATTACTTACTCTGCTCTGAGTGGGCACCATGTTTATAGTATACGTGAACATTCGCAAAAGACTCATGAGGTAGAAGTTCTGTTTATTTAATTCAATGTCTAGTTTCCTTTGTTCATGTTTATGTCAGAGTTGCGTGTGTCTGTGTCCTATGTCCCTGTCGTTTTTGTTGTTCGTATTAGGAGCACGTGCGTCTTAGTGAGCATAGGAATAATCTACTGGACGTGGCCTGCGCTCCACGTTTTCCACTCAGGGTGTTGAATAAGACAAAACGATTGTTACATGTACGCATGGTGGCGGAATATCATTAATAAACATTAAGTCTGATTAAGACGAATGCACAAATGTAACAATGGATATGGAAATGTCCTTTACATTGTAGAACCAGTTTATTGGTTGTAATTGGGATATTGTACGGTGCTTATTGTGCTTATTATGTAGACCTACCTGTTCCTGTTAGACAGATTACATCTGGTTTCTTATTATGTAGACCTACCTGTTCCTGTTAGACAGATTACATCTGGTTTCTTATTATGTAGACCTACCTGTTCCTGTTAGACAGATTACGTCTGGTTTCTTATTATGTAGACCTACCTGTTCCTGTTAGACAGATTACATCTGGTTTCTTATTATGTAGACCTACCTGTTCCTGTTAGACAGATTACGTCTGGTTTCTTATTATGTAGACCTACCTGTTCCTGTTAGACAGATTACATCTGGTTTCTTATTATGTAGACCTACCTGTTCCTGTTAGACAGATTACATCTGGTTTCTTATTATGTAGACCTACCTGTTCCTGTTAGACAGATTACGTCTGGTTTCTTATTATGTAGACCTACCTGTTCCTGTTAGACAGATTACATCTGGTTTCTTATTATGTAGACCTACCTGTTCCTGTTAGACAGATTACATCTGGTTTCTTATTATGTAGACCTACCTGTTCCTGTTAGACAGATTACATCTGGTTTCTTATTATGTAGACCTACCTGTTCCTGTTAGACAGATTACATCTGGTTTCTTATTATGTAGACCTACCTGTTCCTGTTAGACAGATTACATCTGGTTTCTTATTATGTAGACCTACCTGTTCCTGTTAGACAGATTACATCTGGTTTCTTATTATGTAGACCTACCTGTTCCTGTTAGACAGATTACATCTGGTTTCTTATTATGTAGACCTACCTGTTCCTGTTAGACAGATTACATCTGGTTTCTTATTATGTAGACCTACCTGTTCCTGTTAGACAGATTACATCTGGTTTCTTATTATGTAGACCTACCTGTTCCTGTTAGACAGATTACATCTGGTTTCTTATTATGTAGACCTACCTGTTCCTGTTAGACAGATTACATCTGGTTTCTTATTATGTAGACCTACCTGTTCCTGTTAGACAGATTACATCTGGTTTCTTATTATGTAGACCTACCTGTTCCTGTTAGACAGATTACATCTGGTTTCTTATTATGTAGACCTACCTGTTCCTGTTAGACAGATTACATCTGGTTTCTCAGATAGGACAGGTTAAAGCCTGATACAGAGGCTATACCTTTAGGGCTATTGACCGTGTATATTTGTTAAATCTACTTGTATATTGTGTATGATATGGCGCTTTCACCATTGGATCACCAAGAGCTGTAAATAAATCTACACTTCGACCTTGTGACTTGAATAATAGTGACTTGGTCCTCCCTCTGCATAGAGCTGATTAACACAGTTAACAGCCATGGAGGACTCATTGTTTTCCAGTCACACACTTATAGACAAACATAGACCGAAAAACATGCATGCCCACGTACATTGACACGTTTATACACACACTCTCTCAAACACAGTTTAAAATGTGACCACAACACAAGCTGAGGAAGAGGGGAGTAGAAAAAAAGAAAAAAGCTTCATTTAGATACGGGGAAATTAGTGTGGTCCCCATTAACAATTTGGGCTTCTCTGTCAGGCAATTGTGGGGTGTTCTCTGAATCACTCCGATGGGCCCTTCATTGCTCCCAGCTGGAGCTGCCAAGGAAACTAAGAAGTGTCTCAGTCTGTCTCTGTGTGTGTGTGTGTGTGTGTGTGTGTGTGTGTGTGTGTGTGTGTGTGTGTGTGTGTGTGTGTGTGTGTGTGTGTGTGTGTGTGTGTGTGTGTGTGTGTGTGTGTGTGTGTGTGTGTGTGTGTGTGTGTGTGTGTGTGTGTGTGTGTTCTCTTTGGCTCTCAGGGTCAGGAGGGTAACCACAGCCCTGGGTGCCAGGATTAAATGCGGGTTGGGGTGCAGTCAGACACACACACACACACACACACACACACACACACACACACACACACACACACACACATGCAGGATAATCGGTCACAAGGTATAGCCTTACTAATATTCAAACAGAAGAGAAGTCACCCAGGCAACGAACCCTAAAGCTAATCACACGCCACACAGATCCAAGCGAGCCTCTGTGATTGGCTGATCCCAGAGGGCCCAGTCATTTTAACATTTACAGCCAATGGGTGAGTTCTGTCAGGCCTATATTTGAATAAATACGAATAAATCAAAGCGATGGATTGAACTCTGAACCCTAACTGAGAATCCGCGATAAATATTATCTTATTACATTTATCAGCGACAGGATCGGAATCACACCCACACACACACACACACACACACACACACACACACACACACACACACACACACACACACACACACACACACACACACACACACACACACACACACACACACACACACACACACACACACACACACGTGCGCACACACACAGACACACACACATGAACACACACATGAAACATCTGATGATGCTTTGAGAAGAGCACATTGTTGTCAGTAGATGAAGAGATGAAAGCAGTTTTAGTTGAGCAGAACTCTCAGTCTAACCCAACTAGTCGGTTTCCTATAAATCGTTTTTAAAGCACAATGAATTTGACAAAGTGAAATGGAGTTTTTATTTTGGTTATATGGAATTTTATAGCTCATATTAGTAATAGGGGATGTTGGTAATAAACATCTGGTTTATGTTAGTGGCTGACTGAGAGATGTTCTCTTATTTTCATTATGTTAGTGGCTGACTGAGAGATGTTCTCTTATTTTCATTGGGACACGTGTGTGTTTTAGCCTGTAGGAAATATATTCTCACAGCTCCACGGCTCTCCTCTACTGAACAACTCTTCAGTGTTTATTTAGTGAACTTTTAGTTTGTTACTTAAGAGCGGATTTGTGTGTGTGTGTGTGTGTGTGTGTGTGTGTGTGTGTGTGTGTGTGTGTGTGTGTGTGTGTGTGTGTGTGTGTGTGTGTGTGTGTGTGTGTGTGTGTGTGTGTGTGTGTGTGTGTGTGCGTGCGTGCGTGCGTGCGTGCGTGCGTGTGTGTGTGTGTGCGTGCGTGCGTGTTGTGTGTGTGTGCGTGCATGCTTACGTGTTGTGTGTGTGTGCGTGTTGTGTGCGTGTTGTGTGTGTTGTGTGTGTGTGCGTGCGTGCGTGTTGTGTGCATGCATGCGTGTGTGTGTGTGTGTTATATGAAGCAACTATCATACACCTGCGCTCAGGTTATGAAAGAGGAAACAAAGTGGCTGTAGTTGATGATTTAGGCTCCAGAAGTGAATAGTTTTATAGCAGCGATACCACGCATCTATTAGCCACAATACACAGGAGCATCTATTGTCCTCTTCAACTAACTCTGTCCTCTTTGAGAGACGTGTCCTTACGAAGCACATTCTGGTGTAGTCCATTTAAAACACAAGACTTGAAGATTATCTCTGGTGGCTGTTCCAACTGTACATTGTAAGTCAACATTAATGTGTATGTTATTAAGTGCAGTAAAGAATACATCGTCCATAGTAGACAGTGTTCGTATTTTATACAATTTACATTTTAGTTGTTATCCAGAGTGACTTACAATTAGTGCATTCATCTTAGGATAGCTAGATGAGACAATCACATTTCACAGTCGTAGCCAGTGGTGTAAAGTACTTAAGTAAAAATACTGTAAAGTACTACTTATGTAGTTTTTTGGGGGTATCTATACTTTATTTTACTATTTATATTTTTGACAACTTTTATTTTACTTCACTACATTCCTAAAGGAAATAATGTACTTTTTACTCCATACATTTTCCCTGACACTGAAAGGTACTCGTTACATTTTGAATGCTTAGAGGGACAGGAAAATAGTCAAATTCACGCACTTAACAGAACATCCCTGGTCATCCCTACTGGCTCTGATCTGGCAGACTCACTAAACACAAATGCTTCATTTGTAAATTATGTCTGACTGTTGGAATGTACCCCTGGCTCTCCGTAAATTAAAAAACAAGAAAATTGTGCCGTCTGGTTTGCTTAATATAAGCAATTTGCAATGATTTATACTTTTACTTTTACTTTTGATACTTAAGTATATTTTAGAAATTACATTTACTTTTGATACTTAAATATATTTTAAACCAAATACTTTTAGACTTTTACTCAAGTAAAATTTTACTGGGTGACTTTTACTTTTACTTGAGTCATTTTCTATCAAGGTGTCTTTACTTTTACTCAAGTATGATAGTTGGGTACCTGTCCCACCACTGGTCGTAGTATGTACATTTTCCCTCGATAAAGTGGTTATCAGTGCTAGTCACTGCTAATAGGGTTTACAGTATCAAGCGGGTGGTACATATAATTCATACATGACCAAGAGTGGTATTTGATAGGGAAGTCATGGTATTCTTTATACTGCATGGTTAAGGGGTTAGAGCCATGAGAAAGGGCTTCTTATTGCTTCTATGACACTTTTCTCCTCTGACTCTAACGCTGTGTGTGAGTGTGTGTCAGAAGCACACCGTTCTGTGTCTTAGTGTGTGTCAGAAGCACACCGTTCTGTGTCTTAGTGTGTGTCAGAAGCACACCGTTCTGTGTCTTAGTGTGTGTCATAAACACACCGTTCTGTGTCTTAGTGTGTGTCAGAAACACACCGTTCTGTGTGTGAGTGGGTGTCAGAAACACACCGTTCTGTGTCTTAGTGTGTGTCAGAAGCACACCGTTCTGTGTGTGAGTGTGTGTCAGAAGCACACCGTTCTGTGTCTTAGTGTGTGTCAGAAACACACTGTTCTGTGTCTTAGTGTGTGTCAGAAACACACCGTTCTGTGTGTGAGTGTGTGTCAGAAACACACCATTCTGTGTGTGAGTGTGTGTCAGAAGCACACCGTTCTGTGTGTGAGTGTGTGTCAGAAACACACCGTTCTGTGTCTTAGTGTGTGTCAGAAACACACCGTTCTGTGTCTTAGTGTGTGTCAGAAACACACCGTTCTGTGTGTTTGTGTGTGTCAGAAACACACCGTTCTGTGTGTGAATGTGTGTGTCAGAAGCACACCGTTCTGTGTGTGAGTGTGTGTCAGAAACACACCGTTCTGTGTGTGAGTGTGTGTCAGAAGCACACCGTTCTGTGTGTGAGTGTGTGTCAGAAACACACTGTTCTGTGTCTTAGTGTGTGTCAGAAGCACACCGTTCTGTGTGTGAGTGTGTCAGAAGCACACCGTTCTGTGTGTGAGTGTGTGTCAGAAACACACCGTTCTGTGTGTGAGTGTGTGTCAGAAGCACACCGTTCTGTGTGTGAGTGTGTCAGAAGCACACCGTTCTGTGTGTGAGTGTGTGCAGAGGTGGAAAAAGTATTCAAGTGTTGTACTTGAGTAAAAGTAAAGATAAAGATAACTTAATATAAAATGTCTCAAGTAAAAGTGAAAGTCACCCAGTAAAATACTACTTGAGTAAAAGTCTAAAACTATCTGGTTTTAAATGTACTTAAGTACAGAGGTGGAAAAAGTACTCAATTGTCATACTTGAGTAAAAGTACAAAGTAAAAGTAAATGCTATACATCAAATTCCTTTTATTTAGCAAACCAGATGGCACAATTTCCTTTTTTATGACTGTTTTTGACAGCCAGGGGAACACTCCAACACTCAGACAAAGGAAGCATTTGTCTTTAGTGAATCCACCAGATCAGAAGCAGTAGGGATGATCAGGGATGTTCTCTTGATAAGTGTGTGAATTGAACCTTGTTCCTGTCCTGCTAAGCATTCAAATTGTAACTAGTACTTTTGTGTCAGGGAAAACGTATGGAGGGAAAACGTATGGAGTAAAAAGCACACCACTTTCTTTAGGAATGTAGTGAAGTAAAAGTAGTCAAAAATATAAATAGTAAAGTCGAGTACAGATACCCCGAAAAACAACTTAAGTAATACTTATTTTTACTTGAGTATTTTACACCACTGAGTGTGTGTACACACATACAGTGGGGTCTGAAGTGATTGAAACCCTTGAAAAAGATGAGCAAAATGACTGTATAAAATAAATAATTTAAATGCTGAGCTATATTGTATGCTCCAAAAAATGTGAGATTTTGTAACCTGTTAAACTCTGAGCGGTTGTTTTAGACCTGGTACCTGGTCCGCGGAGCTTAAGTTATACCCACTCAGTCAATTTCAGTCAGAAAATAGAAAGGGACACATCATTCCAAAGCTACAGCACTTGTCTTTTTACTGCTGGCGATGTCATCTTTACAGGATGACTTAAAAGCCCCGGTCGCTCCGGTCATTTTATGGCATAATTCTTGAAAATCCTTCCAGCCATTTCCGCACAGATCAAACCAGACGCATCTGGTTTCAAGTGGCCAAGTCACGCCATGCGATCTTCTGCTGCGATCTAGTGGACGAACTGGAAATCATACAAGAGATCAGATTACATCAGTGAAAGGTTACGACTTCAGCTTTCTGCTCATATGTACATTCCTGTAAGACAAAACACGAAGACATGGCACTTTGCACAAGCCCTGCACTTTTTAAATGTCTGTGTTCCTATGGGAATTTATGCATGTTTTAGTGTGACTACAAATTTCAGTTAATTATTATAGCTTCCGCCTTGGGCCAATCAGTGTCATGTTGTAAATGCCAGATCTCTATGACAACATGCATCATTCACCCATGTTTCGTCAAAATGGTCCCAGTGCTGTCTGAGATATTGCGTGAGACTAATGAACATACAAACATACATAGGGATGGAGACCGATCACAGCCCCCTTACCCATTCCATCGCGAGGAACAATAATGACATTAAAATGATTTTAGAGCTTTTTAATGGAAGTTAAAAAAACATTAAATTGCCAAAACAGTGAAAATATTATATAAAAAAATATTATATAATAAATATTGTCTCTTTAAGGTCCACATTGGGTAGACATCAATAGAAAAATAGGAAATGTACAATGAAATAATACAATATTTCAGTTGTGTATATGACTTAGTATTTATTTGATGAATTATTATTTGAATTCCTTAAAGTCACCATCTTATCTCTGATCAGGCAGAAGCAGCAAGTCAGCCAGACAACGTTCTCTCTGTGCTCCCTATACTGTACTGTCTTTAGTCATCCTATCTAGCTAGGCAAGCCTGCCTAAGAGTGCAGCAGAGCTGTCTGACGAAATCATTTTACTAGTTCTTCAAAGTAGATAAGGCATACTTTCACGAACTGTCTCTATCCCTCTCTCTCCTTGTGTTGGTACATTCCTCTCTCATGCGGTCTGTGTGTATCTAACATAAAGTAGCAGGTGTAAAAGCTTATCCATCTCTGTCTGAGCCAGAAAGAATAGGCGCAATGGATTATTGTAGTAATTGTAGCTAAACTAGTTTGAATATTTGTTGACTGAAAACTCCCTTCAGCCCAGCGTCCCACATAGTTCTTGACTTGATTTCTGTCATTAATTATTTGATTTCTGTCTAGAGAAACTGAGCGTTTGGCTAACCCAAAAAATGGAACTAAATGGAATTCTAATGATTGAACTAACATTGGTCAACAACAAAACAACATATTAGTTCATCGCTCAGCGCTAGCATGTTTAGAGGCCACCATTACGGAAAAGTCTGAACTTTTTTTATTATTTGTAATTTTTTTAGGATCATTGGTGACATATTTTATTTCAAACCTAGACTTTCAAATGTCTTATTCCCTAACATGCAGACAATTTGGGAACCAACCCTCCTCCAAAATAAAGAAAATATATATGCAGTGCCTTCAGAAAGTGTTCATACTTATTATTCAACATTTTGTTACAGCCTGAAATCAAAATGGATATAATATTTGTTTTTCTCTCATCCATCCACACACAATACCCTATGGTATTGTTAAAACATGGTTTTAGAAATGATTGTACATTTATTTTTATCCTGAAAAACTCCCTAGTTCTTGCAGATAACACGATGCAGCCACCATGCTTGAAAATATGAAGAGTGGTGCTCAGTGATGTGTTGTATTGGATTTGCCCCAATCATAACACTTTTTATACTTTATTGCAAACAGGATGCATGTTTTGGAATATTTTTATTCTGTACAGACTTCCTTCTTTTCACTCTGTAATTTAGGTTAGTATTGTGGAGTAACTACAATGTTGTTGATCCATCCTCAGTTTTCTCCTATCACAGCCATTAAACTCTTTGACTGCTTTAAAGTCATCAATTGCCTCATGGTGAAATCTCTGAGCGGTTTCCTTCCTCTCCAGCAACTGAGTTACGAATGATACCTTTCTCTTTGTAGTGACTGGGTGTATTGATACACCATCCAAAGTGTCATTAATAACATCACCATTCTCAAAGGGATACTTACTGTCTGCTTTTTTATTTTTACCCATCTACCAATAGGTGCCCTTCTTTGCCAGGCATTGGAAAACCTCCCTGGTCTTTGTTGTTGAATCTGTGTTTGAAATTCACTGCTCGACTGAAGGACCTTACAGATAATTGAATGTGTGGTGAGGCAGTCATTCAAAAAGAGATGAGGTAGTTATTCAAAAATCATGTTAAACACTATGCACACAGAGTAAATCCATGCAACTTATTATGTGAATTAAGAAAATTTGAATACTTATTGTCTCAATACATTTCAGCTTTTCATTATTTTTTTTTATTTTTTTCTAAAAACATAATTCCACTTGGACATTATGGGGTGTTGTGTAGGACAGTGACACAACATCTACATTTAATCCATTTTAAATTCAGGCTGGAACACAACATCTACATTTAATCCTTTTTAAATTCAGGCTGGAACACAACATCTACATTTAATCCACTTTAAATTCAGGCTGGAACACAACATCTACATTTAAACCATTTTAAATTCAGGCTGGAACACAACATCTACATTTAATCCACTTTAAATTCAGGCTGGAACACAACATCTACATTTAATCCATTTTAAATTCAGGCTGGAACACAACATCTACATTTAATCCATTTTAAATTCAGGCTGGAACACAACATCTACATTTAATCCACTTTAAATTCAGGCTGGAACACAACATCTACATTTAATGCATTTTAAATTCAGGCTGGAACACAACATCTACATTTAATCCACTTTAAATTCAGGCTGGAACACAACATCTACATTTAATCCATTTTAAATTCAGGCTGGAACACAACATCTACATTTAATCCATTTTAAATTCAGGCTGGAACACAACAAAATGTGTAAAAAGTCAAGGGTGTGAATATCTTCTGAAGGCTGTGTATACAGTACAGGGCATTCGGGAAGTATTTAGATAACTTCACTGGGCACCATAAAGGCCTGATTGGTGGTCCTGCAGAGATGGTTGTCCTTCTGGAAGGTTCTCCCATCTGCACAGAGGTACTCTAGACCTCTGCCAGAGTGACCATCGGGTTCTTGGGCACCTCCCTGACCAAGGCCCTTATCCCCTGATTGCTCAGTTTGGCCGGGAGGCCAGAAAAAAGGAAGAGTCTTGGTGGTTCCAAACATCTTCCATTTAATAATGATGGAGGCCATGATACTCTTAAGGACCTTCAATGCTGCATACATTTTTTGATACCCTTCCCCAGATCTGTGCCTCGGCACAATCTTGTCTCGGAGCTCTACGGACAATTCCTTCGACCTCATGGCTTGGTTTTTGCTCTAACATGCACTGTCAACTGTGGGACATTTTGTAGACAGATGTGTGCCTTTCCATATCATGTCCAATCAATTTAACTTACCACAGGTGGACTCCAATCAAGTTGTAGAAACATCTCAAAGATGATCAATGTAAACAGGATGCACCTGAGCTCCATTTCATAAATGCTTATGAAAATGAGGCATTTCTGTTTTTGTTTTCTACACGTTTGCAAACATTTCGCAAAACCTGTTTTCACTTTGTAATTATGGGGTATTGTGTGTAGAATGCTGAGGAAATGTTTTTATTTAATCCATTTTAGAATAAGGCTGTAAAGTAACAAAATGTGGAAAAAGTCAAGGTGTCTGAACTTTCGAAGGCACTGTATATATATATGCATGTACTTTTGTTCTTTTCTTTGCATGCTGTTGCTCTGGCTGTGTAATTGAATCCCACCTGTATTGGAATCCAAAAGGTTCTTACCTTTCTAACGGTGGTAAGCATGTGTTTGTAGGACTTTGTGTTTGTAGGAAACAGTTTTGAAACAGAAATGTATCAATTTTCAGCCTCCTTTCGGGGGCAACAGGTTTTTTGCCAAAACGTCCTGCTACTGGGTAAAGTTCATGATGCCTTTGACCTTAACAAGGGTCCAAGGACCAGTGAAATAGCCCCATAACATCAAAGATCCACCACCATATTTTACAGTTGCTATGGGATTATTTTCTGCTCATGCGTTCCCATTTTGACGTCCAAACCCACCACTTGTGCGTGGCCAAAGAGTACTATTTTAATGTCATCCAACAAATGTAAACGAATCGGAACTTGAATTGGAACCAGTGCTTTGGTCAGATTACATGACACTAGAGCTCTTGGATACACTCGGCTGAGTTAGAATAGGTTAGGCTGGGCTGGGTTAGACTGGGCTGAGTTGGACTGGGCTTGAATAGACTGTGCTGAGTTAGGTTATGTTAAATTGGACGGGGCTTGAATAGACAGTGCTGAGTTAGGTTAGGATGGACTGGGCTTGAATAGACTGTGTAGGTTCTGATGGACTGGGCTTGAATAGACTGTGTAGGTTAGGATGGACTGGGCTTGAATAGAATGTGTATGTTAGGGTGGACTGGGCTTGAATAGACTGTGCTGAATTAGGTTAGGGTGGACTGGGCTTGAATAGACTGTGTAGGTTAGGATGGACAGGGCTGGAATAGACTGTGCTGAGTTAGGTTAGGATGGACTGGACTTGAAAAGACAGTGCTGAGTTAGGTTAGGAAGGACTGGGCTTGAATAGACAGTGCTGAGTTAGGTTAGTATGGACTGGACTTGAAAAGACAGTGCTGAGTTAGGTTAGTATGGACTGGACTTGAAAAGACAGTGCTGAGTTAGGTTAGGATGGACTGTGCTTGAATAAGCTGTGTAGGTTAGGATGGACTGGGCTTGAATAGACTGTGTAGATTAGGATGGACAGGGCTGGAATAGACTGTGCTGAGGTAGGTTAGGATGGACTGGGCTTGAATAGACTGTGCTGAGATAGGTTAGGATGGACATGGCTGGAAAAGACAGTGCTGAGTTAGGTTCTGATGAACTGGGCTTGAATAGACAGTACTGGGTTAAGTTAGGATGGACTGGGCTTGAATAGACTGTGTAGGTTAGGATGGACAGGGCTGGAATAGACTGTGCTGAGTTAGGTTCTGATGGACTGGGCTTGAAAAGACAGTGCTGAGTTAGGTTAGGTTGGACTGGGCTTGAATAGACTGTGTAGATTAGGATGGACAGGGCTGGAATAGACTGTGTAGGTTAGAATGGACAGGGCTGGAATAGACTGTGCTGAGTTAGGTTCTGATGGACTGGGCTTGAACAGACAGTGCTGAGTTAGGTTAGGATGGTCTGGGCTTGATTAGACAGTGCTGAGTTAGGTTCTGATGGACTGGCTTGAATAGACTGTGCTGAGTTAGGTTAGGATGGACTGGGCTTGAATAGACTGTGCTGAGTTAGGTTAGGATGGACTGGGCTTGAATAGACTGTGCTGAGTTAGGTTCTGATGGACAGGGCTTGAATAGACAGTGCTGAGTTAGGTTAGGATGGACTTGACTTGAATAGACTGTGTAGGTTAGGATGGACCTGCTTGAAAATACTGTCCTGAGTTAGGTTAGGATGGACTGGGCTTGAAAATACAGTGCTGAGTTAGGTTCTGATGGACAGGGCTTGAATCGACTGTGTAGGTTAGGATTGACTGGGCTGGAATAGACTGTGCTGAGTTAGGTTAGGAAGGACTGGGCTTGAATAGACAGTGCTGAGTTAGGTTAGGATGGACAGGGCTGGAATAGACTGAGCTGAGTTAGGTTAGGATGGACTGGGCTTGAATAGACTGTGTAGGTTAGGATGGACTGGGCTTGAATAGACAGTGCTGAGTTAGGTTAGGATGGACAGGGCTGGAATAGACTGAGCTGAGTTAGGTTAGGGTGGACTGGGCTTGAATAGACTGTGTAGGTTAGGATGGACAGGGCTGGAATAGACTGAGCTGAGTTAGGTTAGGATGGACTGGGCTTGAATGGACTGTGTAGATTAGGATGGACAGGGCTGGAATAGACTGTGCTGAGTTAGGTTAGGATGGACTGGACTTGAAAAGACAGTGCTGAGTTAGGTTAGGAAGGACTGGGCTTGAATAGACTGTGTAGGTTAGGATGGACAGGGCGGGAATAGACTGTGTAGGTTAGGATGGACAGGGCTGGAATAGACTGAGCTGAGTTAGGTTAGGATGGATTGGGCTTGAATAGACTGTGCTTAGTTAGGTTCTGATGGACTGGGCTTGAAAAGACAGTGCTGAGTTAGGTTAGTATGGACTGGACTTGAATAGACTGTGTAGGTTAGGATGGACTGGGCTTGAATAGAATGTGCTGAATTAGGTTAGGGTGGACTGGGCTTGAATAGACTGTGTAGGTTAGGGTGGACTGGGCTTGAATAGAATGTGTATGTTAGGGTGGACTGGGCTTGAATAGACTGTGCTGAGTTAGGTTAGGGTGGACTGGGCTTGAATAGACTGTGTAGATTAGGATGGACAGGGCTGGAATAGACTGTGTAGGTTAGAATGGACAGGGCTGGAATAGACTGTGCTGAGTTAGGTTCTGATGGACTGGGCTTGAACAGACAGTGCTGAGTTAGGTTAGGATGGTCTGGGCTTGATTAGACAGTGCTGAGTTAGGTTCTGATGGACTGGCTTGAATAGACTGTGCTGAGTTAGGTTAGGATGGACTGGGCTTGAATAGACTGTGCTGAGTTAGGTTAGGATGGACTGGGCTTGAATAGACTGTGCTGAGTTAGGTTCTGATGGACAGGGCTTGAATAGACAGTGCTGAGTTAGGTTAGGATGGACTTGACTTGAATAGACTGTGTAGGTTAGGATGGACCTGCTTGAAAATACTGTCCTGAGTTAGGTTAGGATGGACTGGGCTTGAAAATACAGTGCTGAGTTAGGTTCTGATGGACAGGGCTTGAATCGACTGTGTAGGTTAGGATTGACTGGGCTGGAATAGACTGTGCTGAGTTAGGTTAGGAAGGACTGGGCTTGAATAGACAGTGCTGAGTTAGGTTAGGATGGACAGGGCTGGAATAGACTGAGCTGAGTTAGGTTAGGATGGACTGGGCTTGAATAGACTGTGTAGGTTAGGATGGACTGGGCTTGAATAGACAGTGCTGAGTTAGGTTAGGATGGACAGGGCTGGAATAGACTGAGCTGAGTTAGGTTAGGGTGGACTGGGCTTGAATAGACTGTGTAGGTTAGGATGGACAGGGCTGGAATAGACTGAGCTGAGTTAGGTTAGGATGGACTGGGCTTGAATGGACTGTGTAGATTAGGATGGACAGGGCTGGAATAGACTGTGCTGAGTTAGGTTAGGATGGACTGGACTTGAAAAGACAGTGCTGAGTTAGGTTAGGAAGGACTGGGCTTGAATAGACTGTGTAGGTTAGGATGGACAGGGCGGGAATAGACTGTGTAGGTTAGGATGGACAGGGCTGGAATAGACTGAGCTGAGTTAGGTTAGGATGGATTGGGCTTGAATAGACTGTGCTCAGTTAGGTTCTGATGGACTGGGCTTGAAAAGACAGTGCTGAGTTAGGTTAGTATGGACTGGACTTGAATAGACTGTGTAGGTTAGGATGGACTGGGCTTGAATAGAATGTGCTGAATTAGGTTAGGGTGGACTGGGCTTGAATAGACTGTGTAGGTTAGGGTGGACTGGGCTTGAATAGAATGTGTATGTTAGGGTGGACTGGGCTTGAATAGACTGTGCTGAATTAGGTTAGGGTGGACTGGGCTTGAATAGACTGTGTAGATTAGGATGGACAGGGCTGGAATAGACTGTGCTGAGTTAGGTTAGGATGGACTGGGCTTGAAAAGACAGTGCTGAGTTAGGTTAGTATGGACTGGACTTGAAAAGACAGTGCTGAGTTAGGTTAGTATGGACTGGACTTGAAAAGACAGTGCTGAGTTAGGTTAGGATGGACTGTGCTTGAATAAGCTGTGTAGGTTAGGATGGACTGGGCTTGAATAGACTGTGTAGGTTAGGATGGACAGGGCTGGAATAGACTGTGCTGAGTTAGGTTCTGATGGACTGGGCTTGAAAAGACAGTGCTGAGTTAGGTTAGTATGGACTGGACTTGAAAAGACAGTGCTGAGTTAGGTTAGTATGGACATGGCTGGAAAAGACAGTGCTGAGTTAGGTTCTGATGAACTAGGCTTGAATAGACTGTGCTGAGATAGGTTAGGATGGACTGGGCTTGAATAGACTGTGCTGAGATAGGTTAGGATGGACTGGGCTTGAATAGACTGTGTAGATTAGGATGGACTGGGCTTGAATAGACTGTGCTGAGTTAGGTTCTGATGGACTGGGCTTGAATAGACTGTGTAGATTAGGATGGACAGGGCGGGAATAGACTGAGCTGAGGTAGGTTAGGATGGATAGGGCTGGAATAGACAGTGCTGAGTTAGGTTCTGATGAACTAGGCTTGAATAGACTGTGCTGAGTTAGGTTAGGGTGGACTGGGCTTGAATAGACTGTGCTGAGTTAGGTTCTGATGGACTGGGCTTGAATAGACAGTACTGAGTTAGGTTAGGATGGACTGGGCTTGAATAGACTGTGTAGATTAGGATGGACAGGGCGGGAATAGACTGAGCTGAGGTAGGTTAGGATGGATAGGGCTGGAATAGACTGTGCTGAGTTAGGTTCTGATGTACTGGGCTTGAAAAGACAGTGCTGAGTTAGGTTAGGTTGGACTGGGCTTGAATAGACTGTGTAGGTTAGAATGGACAGGGCTGGAATAGACTGTGCTGAGTTAGGTTCTGATGGACTGGGCTTGAACAGACAGTGCTGAGTTAGGTTAGGATGGTCTGGGCTTGATTAGACAGTGCTGAGTTAGGTTCTGATGGACTGGGCTTGAATAGACTGTGCTGAGTTAGGTTAGGATGAACTGGGCTTGAATAGACAGTGTAGGTTCTGATGGACTGGGCTTGAATAGACAGTGCTGAGTTAGGTTAGGATGGACTGGGCTTGATTAGACAGTGCTGAGTTAGGTTCTGATGGACTGGGCTTGAATAGACAGTGCTGAGTTAGGTTCTGATGGACTGGGCTTAAATAGACAGTGCTGAATTATGTTCTATTGGGCTGGGCTTGAATAGACTGTGCTGAGTTAGGTTCTGATGGACTGGGCTTGAATAGACTGTGCTGAGTTAGGTTCTGATGGACTGGGCTCAAATAGACTGTGATGGACAGGGATTTTTTGCAATTGATATCCTTGGGCAGCGTTTTTTTTTTTTTTTTTATAAATTAATTTTCAGGGTGGAAAAACGCTTTCAGTGTAAACTTAAACGAATAAAACAAGATTTAAGGTTTGTAGAAAATATAATGGAGCTATATAATATAATCTTTGAGAACTAACAATCCCCAAAATAAAATCTAGACAATCAGCGAAAATTCCCCAAACAATGAATTTAGCAGTATAGATTTTGTTATTATGTTTGAACAAAATGCATAGAGTTGCAGGAAGTTTGCTTTAAAACTGCTAAATGTTACTAAATGTTACAGCTCCATGACATAACATGTACAATCGTAGATAATTAGCTTT
>NC_074672.1:39239691-39257191 GCF_029448725.1 Salvelinus fontinalis | reverse complement strand
GGCGCCAACCCAGACAGGAAGATCACGTCAGTAACTCAACCCACTCAAGTGACGCACCCCTCCCAGGGACGGCATGAAAGAGCACCAGTAAGCCAGTGACTCAGCCCCTGTAATAGGGTTAGAGGCAGAGAATCCCAGTGGAGAGAGGGGAACCGGCCAGGCAGAGACAGCAAGGGCGGTTCGTTGCTCCAGAGCCTTTCCGTTCACCTTCACACTCCTGGGCCAGCCTACACTCAATCATATGACCTACTGAAGAGATAAGTCTTCAGTAAAGACTTAAAGGTTGAGACCGAGTCTGCGTCTCTCACATGGGTAGGCAGACTGTTCCATAAAAATGGAGATCTATAGGAGAAAGCCCTGCCTCCCGCTGTTTGCTTAGAAATTCTAGGGACAATTAGGAGGCCTGCGTCTTGTGACCGTGGCGTACGTATTGGTATGTACGGCAGGACCAACTCGGAAAGATAGGTAGGAGCGAGCCCATGTAACGCTTTATAGGTTAACAGTAAAACCTTGAAATCAGCCCTTGCCTTAACAGGAAGCCAGTGTAGGGAAGCTAGCACTGGAGTAATATGATCAAATTTCTTGGTTCTAGTCAGGATTCTAGCAGCCGTATTTAGCACTAACTGAAGTGTATTTAGTGCTTTATCCGGGTAGCCGGAAAGTAGAGCATTGCAGTAGTCTAACCTAGAAGTAACAAATGCATGGATTAATTTTTCTGCATCATTTTTGGACAGAAAATTTCAGATTTTTGCAATGTTACGTAGATGGAAAAAAGCTGTCCTTGAAACAGTCTTGATATGTTCGTCAAAAGAGAGATCAGGGTCAAGACTAACGCCGAGGTCCTTCACAGTTTTATTTGAGACGACTTTACAACCATCAAGATGAATTGTCAGATTTAACAGAAGATCTCTTTGTTTCTTGGGACCTAGAACAAGCATCTCTGTTTTGTCCGAGTTTAAAAGTAGAAAGTTTTCAGCCATCCATTTCCTTATGTCTGAAACACAGGCTTCTAGCGAGGGCAATTTTGGGGCTTCACCATGTTTCATTGAAATGTACAGCTGTGTGTCATCCGCATAGCAGTGAAAGTTAACATTATGTTTTCGAATAACATCCCCAAGAGGTAAAATATATAGTGAAAACAATAGTGGTCCTAAAACGGAACCTTGAGGAACACCGAAATGCACAGTTGATTTGTCAGAGGACAAACCATTCACAGAGACAAACTGATATCTTTCCGACAGGTAAGATCTAAACCAGGCCAGAACTGGTCCGTGTAGACCAATTTGGGTTTCCAATCTCTCCAAAAGAATGTGGTGATCGATGGTGTCAAAGGCAGCACTAAGGTCTAGTAGCACGAGGACATGTCACGTTCCTGACCTATTTCTGTTAGTTTGTTATGTGTGTTAGTTGGTCAGGACGTGAGGTTGGGTGGGCATTCTATGTTTTCTGTTTCTGTGTTGGTTTTTGGGTTGCCTGGTATGGCTCTTAATTAGAGGCAGGTGTTTGGCGTTCCTCTAATTAAGAGTCATATTTAGGTAGGCGTTGTCACAGTGTTCGTTGTGGGTGATTGTCTTCTGTGTCTGTACACCACGCGGGACTGTTTACGGTTTGTTCGGTTTGTGTAGCCTATGTTCCTATTCGTGCGTTTTCTTGTTTTATGTAAGTACGTCGTCTAGGTCTGTCTACACCGTTTGTTGTTTTTGTTAGTTTAATCAAGTTCGTGTTTTGTTAAATAAAATATGTCTGTTCTCTACGCTGCGCCTTGGTTCCCTCAATACTCCTCCTCTTCCGAAGATGAAGAGGAGGAGGACTGCCGTTACAGGACAGATGCAGAGGCTCTGTCTGACGCCATTAAAAGGTCATTTACCACCTTCACAAGTGCAGTCTCAGTGCTATGATGGGGTCTAAAACCAGACTGAAGCATTTCGTATACATTGTTTGTCTTCAGAAAGGCAGTGAGTTGCTGCGCAACAGCTTTTTCTAAAATGTTTGAGAGGAATGGAAGATTCGATATAGGCAGATAGTTTTTTATATTTTCCAGGTCAAGGTTTGGCTTTTTCAAGAGAGGCTTTATCACTGCCACTTTTAGTGAGTTTGGTACACATCCGGTGGATAGAGAGCTGTTTATTATGTTCAACATAGGAAGGCCAAGCACAGGAAGCAGCTCTTTCAGCAGTTTAGTAGGAATAGGATCCAGTATGCAGCTTGAAGGTTTAGAGGCCATGATTATTTTCATCATTGTGTCAAGAGATATAGTACTAAAACACTTAAGTGTCTCTCCCGATCCCAGGCCCTGGCAGAGCTGTGCAGATCCAGGACAGCTAAGCCCTGGAGGAATACGCAGATTCAAAGAGGAGTCCGTAATTTGCTTTCTAATGGTCATGATCTTTTCCTCAAAGAAGTTCATGAATTTATTACTGCTGAAGTGAAAGCCATCCTCTCTTGGGGAATGCTACTTTTTAGTTAGCTTTGCAACAGTATAAATGTTTTTGGGGGGATTGTTCTTATTTTCCTCGATTAAGTTGGAAAAGTAGGATGATCGAGCAGCAGTGAGGGCTCTTCGGGTACTGCACGGTACTGTCTTTCCAAGCTAGTCGGAAGACTTCCAGTTTGGTGTGGCGCCATTTCCGTTCCAATTTACCTAGAAGCTTGCTTCAAAGCTCGGGTATTTTCTGTATACCAGGGAGCTAGTTTCTTATGACAAATGTTTTTCGTTTTTAGGGGTGCAACTGCATCTAGGGTATTGCGCAAGGTTAAATTGAGTTCCTCAGTTAAGTGGTTAACTGATTTTTGTCCTCCGACGTCCTTGGGTAGGCAGAAGGAGTCTGGAAGGGCATCAAGGAATTTTTGTGTTGTCTGAGAATTTATAGCACGACTTTTGATGCTCCTTGGTTGGGGTCTGAGCAGATTATTTGTTGCGATTGCAAACGTAATAAAATGGTGGTCCGATAGTCCAGGATTATGTGGAAAAACATTAAGATCTACAACATTTATTCCATGGGACAAAACTAGGTCCAGAGTATGACTGTGGCAGTGAGTAGGTCCAGAGACATGTTGGACAAAACCCACTGAGTCGATGATGGCTCCGAAAGACTTTTGGAGTGGGTCTGTGGACTTCTCCATATGAATATTAAAATCACCAAAAATTAGAACGTGATCTGCTATGACTACAAGGTCTGATAGGAATTCAGGGAACTCAGAGAGGAACGCTGTATATGGCCCAGGAGGCCTGTAAACAGTAGCTATAAAAAGTGATTGAGTAGGCTGCATAGATTTCATGACTAGAAGCTCAAAAGACGAAAACGTCATTTTTTGGGGGGGAAATTGAAATTTGCTATCGTAAATGTTAGCAGCACCTCCGCCTTTGCGGGATGCACAGGGGATATGGTCACGAGTGTAACCAGGAGGTGAGGCCTCATTTAACACAGTAAATTCATCGGGCTTAAGCCATGTTTCAGTCAGGCCAATCACATCAAGATTATGATCAGTGATTAGTTCATTGACTATGACTGCCTTTGAAGTGAGGGATCTAACATTAAGTAACCCTATTTTGAGATGTGAGGTATCATCTCTTTCAATAATGGCAGGAATGGAGGAGGTATTTATCCTAATAAGATTGCTAAGGCGAACACCGCCATGTTTAGTTTTGCCCAACCTAGGTCGAGGCACATACACAGTCTCAATGGGAATGGCTGAGCTGACTACACTGACTGTGCTATTGGCAGACTCCACTAAGCTGGCAGGTTGGCTAACAGCCTGCTGCCTGGCCTGCACCCTATTTCATTGTGGAGCTAAAGGAGTTAGAGCCCTATCTATGTTGGTAGATAAGATGAGAGCACCCCTCCAGCTAGGATGGAGTCCGTCACTCCTCAGCAGGTCAGGCTTGGTCCTGTTTGTGGGTGAGTCCCAGAAAGAGGGCCAATTATCTACAAATTCTATCTTTTGGGAGGGGCAGAAAACAGTTTTCAACCAGCGATTGAGTGCTGAGACTCTACTGTAGAGCTCGTCACTCCCCCTAACTGGGAGGGGGCCAGAGACAATTACTCGATGCCGAAACATCTTTCTAGCTGATTTACACGCTGAAGCTATGTTGCGCTTGGTGACCTCTGACTGTTTCATCCTAACATCGTTGGTGCCGACGTGGATAACAATATCTCTATACTCTCTACACTCGCCAGATTTAGCTTTAGCCAGCACCATCTTTAGATTAGCCTTAACGTCGGTAGCCCTGCCCCCTGGTAAACAGTGTATGATCGCTGGGTGATTCGTTTTAAGTCTAATACTGCGGGTAATGGAGTCGCCAATGACTAGGGTTTTCAATTTGTCAGAGCTTATGGTTGGAGCCTTCGGCGTCTCAGACCCCGTAGCGGGAGGAGTAGAGACAAGAGAAGACTCAGCCTCAGACTCCGACTCGCTACATAATGGGGAAAACCGGTTGAAAGTTTCTGTCGGCTAAATGAGCGACCCCAGTTGAGCATTCCTACAGCATTTCCCTCCAGAAGCCATGAGAAAGTTGTCCGGCTGCGGGGACTGTGCGGGGGGTTTATACTAACGTTACTATCTGTACTTACTGGTGGCACAGACGCTGTTTCTTCCTTTCCTACACTGAAATTACCCTTGCCTAACGATTGCGTCTGAAGCTGGGCTTGTAGCACAGCTATCCTCGCCATAAGGCGATCGTTCTCCTGTATATTATGAGAACAGCGACTGCAATTACAAGACATCATGTTAATGTTACTACTTAGCTTCGGCTGTTGAAGGTGCTGACGAACCATGTCCAGATAAAGCGTCCAGAGTGAAAAAGTTGAATGAGGGAAAAAAAAGTTACGATGGAAAAACTAAAAATATAAACAGTAATTAAAAAGAAAAGAAAAAACAAAACGTAAAGCTGTCAGCTAGCAAAGTAAAGTTGGCAGCAAAACACACACACACACACACACACACACACACACACACACACAAACACACACACACACACACACACACACACACACACACACACACACACACACACACACACACACACACACACACACACACACACACACACACACACACACACACACACACACACACATGCTCACACTCAGTGTACCCCGGCGAAAACATGCATGCATTCCAACTTCTAGGGACCAGCCTGTGCATTCACGTATGTGTGCACAAACACAGACACAAAAACACTCACATACACGTACCATTCTTCCATGAGAAATTCCATCGTTTGGTGTTTTGTTGATGGTGGAAAACGCTGTCTCAGGCGTCGCTCGAGAATCTCCCATAAGTGTTCAATTGGGTTGAGATCTGAGATTTTAATGTATTATTTATGTAACCTTTATTTAACTAGGCAAGTCAGTTAAGAACAAATTCTTATTTACAATGACGGCCTACATAATATTCATGCTCATCAAACCTGTCACGACTTCTGCCGAAGTCGGTCCCTCTCCTTGTTCTGGCGGCGTTCGGCGGTCGACGTCACCGGCCTTCTAGCCATTGCCGAACCACTTTTCATTTTCCATTTGTTTTGTCTTTGTCTTACACATCTGGTTTCAATTCCCCAATTACTTGTTCATTATTTAACCCTCTGTTCCCCCATGTTTGTTTGTGAGTAATTGTTTGTATGTAGTACGGTCCGTTAATAATGTGGGATCAACATTCACAAAGCCACTGGGCCAGACGGATTACCAGGACATGTACTCAAGCATGTGCGGACCAACTGTCAAGTGTCTTCACTGACATTTTCATCTTCTCCCTGACCGAGTACGTAATGCCTACATGTTTCAAGCAGACCACCATAGCCCCTGTGCCCAAGGAAGTGAAGGTAACCTGCCTAAACGATTACCGCCCATGACACTCACATCGGTAGCCATGAAGTGCTTTGAGGCTGGTCATGGCTCACATCAAAAGCATCCTCCCGGACACCCTAGTCTCACTCCAATTATGTTGGAAAGATATCAGTTTGTCTCTGTGAATGGTTTGTCCTCTGACAAATCAACTGTACATTTCAGTGTTCCTCAAGGTTCCGTTTTAGGACCACTATTGTTTTCACTATGTATTTTACTTCTTGGGGATGTCATTCGAAAACATAATGCTTACTTTCACTGCTATGCGGATGACACACAGCTGTACATTTCAATGAAACATGGTGAAGCCCCAAAATTGCCCTCGCTAGAAGCCTGTGTTTCAGACATAAGGAAGTGGATGGCTGAAAACGTTCTACTTTTAAACTCGGACAAAACAGAGATGCTTGTTCCAGGTCCCAAGAAACAAAGAGATCTTCTGTTGAATCTGACAATTAATCTTGATGGTTGTAAAGTCGTCTCAAATAAAACTGTGAAGGACCTCGGCGTTACTCTGGACCCTGATCTCCTTTTTGACTGTTTCAAGGACAGCTTTTTTCCATCTACGTAACATTGCAAAAATCAGAAATTTTCTGTGCAAAAATGATGCAGAAAAATGTATCCATGCTTTTGTTACTTCTAGGTTAGACTACTGCAATGCTCTACTTTCCGGCTACCCGGATAAAGCACTAAATAAACTTCAGTTAGTGCTAAATACGGCTGCTAGAATCCTGACTAGAACCAAAAAAATGTATCATATTACTCCAGTGCTAGCTTCCCTAAACTGGCTTCCTGTTAAAGCAAGGGCTGATTTCAAGGTGTTACTGTTAACCTACAAAGCGTTACATGGGCTTGCTCCTACCTATCTTTCCGAGTTGGTCCTGCCGTACATACCTACACGTATGCTACGGTCACAAGATGCAGGCCTCCTAATTGTCCCTAGAATTTCTAAGCAAACAGCTGGAGGCAGGGCTTTCTCCTATAGATCTCCATTTTTATGGAATGGTCTGCCTACCTATGTGAGAATGCTGTTCATTGACTACAGCTCAGTGTTCAACACCATAGTGCCCACGAAGCTCATCACTAAGCTAAGGACTCTCAGAATAAACACCTCCCTCTGCAACTGGATCCTGGACTTCCTGATGGGCCGCCCCCAGATGGTAAGAGTAGGCAACAACACTTCTGCCACGCTGATCCTCAACACTGGGGACCGTCAGGGGTGTATACTTAGTCCTCTACTGTATTCCCTGTTCACCCATGACTGCGTGGCCAAGCACGACTCCAACACCATCATTAAGTTTGCTGACGACACAACAGTGGTAGGCCTGATCACAAAGATGAGACGGCCTATAGAGAGGAGGTCAGAGAACAGGCAGTGTGGTGCAAGGACAACAACCTCTCTCAATGTGACCAAGACAAAGGAGCTGATCGTGGACAACAGAAAAAGGCGGCCCGAATAGGCCCCCATTAACAACGACGGGGCTGTAGTGGGTCGAGAGGGTCGAGAGTTTCAAGTTCATTGGTGTCCACATCACCAATGACCTATCATGGTCCAAAGATACCAAGAAAGTCGTGAAGAGGGCACGACAAAACCTTTTCCCTCTCAGGAGACTGAAAATTTTTGGCATGGGTCCCCAGATCCTCAAAAGGTTCTACATCTGCCCCATCGAGAGCATCCTGACCGGTTGCATCACCACGTGGTATTGCATCTGCTCGGCATCTGACCGTAAGGCGCTGCAGAGGGTAGTGCGAACGGCCCAATACATCACTGGGGCCAAGCTTCCTGCCATCCAGGACCTATATAATAGGCAGTGTCAGAGGAAAGCCCATAAGACTCGAGTCACCCAAGTTATAGACTGTTTTCTACTGTTTTGGGGTGGCAGGTACCCTAGTGGTTAGAGTGTTGGGCCAGTAACCGAAAGGTTGCGAGATCGAATCCCTGAGCTTACAAGGTAAAAGTCTGTTGTTCTGCCCCTGAACAAGGCAGTTAACCCACTGTTCCTAGTCCATCATTGTAAATTTGTTCTTAAGGATTAGCCCTTATTTTTCAATTTTTGCCTGAAATGACATACCCACGTCTAAGTGCCTGTAGCTCAGGCCTTGAAGCAAGGATATGCATATTCTTGGTACCATTTGAACAGTTTGAAGTTAATGGAAATGTGAAAAGAATGTGGTAGAATATAGCATAATAGATCTGGTAAAAGATAATACAAAGAAAATAACAACCGTTCGTTCGTATTTTTTTGTACCATCACCTTTGAAATGCAAGAGAACGGCCATAATGTATTATTCCAGCACAGGTGCAATTTATATTTTGGCCACTAGATGGCATCAGTGTATGTGCAAAGTTTTAGGCTGATCCAATGAACCATTGTGTTTCTGTTCAAAATGTTGTATGGAGACTGCCCAAATGTGCCTAATTTGTTTATGAATAACTTTTCATGTTCAAAATTGTGCACTCTCCTCAAACAATAGCATGGTATTATTTCACTGTAATAGCTACTGTAAATTGGACAGTGCAGTTAGATTAACAAAAATGTAATCTTTCTGCCAATATCAGATATGTCCAAGTCCTGGGAAATTTTCTTGTTACTTACAACCTCATGCTAATCGCATTAGCCTAAGTTAGCTCAACCGTCCCGTGGAAGGGACACCGATCCCGAATAAGTTTTAACTGACTTGCCTAGATAAACAAAGGTAAAAAAATGTTTTTTTAAATATAGACTGTTTTCTCTGCTACTGCACTGCAAGCGGTACCGGAGCGCCTAGGACCAAAAGGCTCATCAACAGCTTCTACCCTCAAGCCATAATAGACAGATAGACTGCTGAACAATTCATAAAATCGCCACCAGACAATTTACATTGACCGCCCCACCCCCCTTTTGTACACTCGCTGTTTGTTTGTTACCTATGCATAGTCATTTCGCCCCCACCTGCAAGTACAGATTACCTCAACTAGCTTGTACCCTGCACACTGACTCGGTACCGGTGCCCCCTGTATATAAACTCATCATTGTTATTCTTATTGTGTTACTTTTTATTATTACTTTTTATTTTAGTCTACTTGGTAAAAAAAAAATAATAATATTGGAACTGAACTGTTGGTTAAAGGCTTACATTTACATTTAAGTCATTTGGCAGACTCTCTTATCCAGAGAGACTTACAAATTGGAAAGTTCATACATATTCATCCTGGTCCCCCCGTGGGAATTGAACCCTGGTCCCCCCGTGGGAATTGAACCCACAACCCTGGTGTTGCAAGTGCCATGCTCTACCGTCTGAGCCACACGGGACCAGCTTGTCAGCAAGCATTTCATGGTAAAGTCTACACTTGTTGTATTCGAAGCATGTGACAAAAAACATTTGATTTGATTTGATGTACACAGACACACACAAACAAACACACACACAACCAGGCATGCATGTACACTCACAGAGGCGGTCAAGTGAAGGACAAACCACTTGTCCTCTATTTGAAGAGATTATTGTAAGTTTTCCTTGAAGACTACGGCAATGGTATTGATTAAGAACGGTTCAAGCACACTCAGACCACACACACAGACTTATTGACCACAACACGCTATAGCTGGAGTATGGGAAAACAGACGTGTTTAGTTAAACTGAGGGAGTGACGAGGTGTATCTGTTGTATCTTCCAAGCCATCCTCCTCCCCGTCACATTCTTCCCCCTGTCCTCTACCCCCATCAGCTACAAACAGAAAACCATGCACAACCAATCATATCCACAAATATATCCAGCAGTCCTCTCTCTGTTTGCCTAAACAAACTTGGGAGGTTTTCCTGACTTGGTCTGTAGAGTGACTGATCTGCATATTCAACAGACTCTTTGTCGATGTGATGAAAGGTGAAGTGAGGGATGGAGTTCTACCAATCTGTCAGGCACCACATGGCTTCAAACACCCACAGCTGGCATGGCCGCCCGCAGGGACATTCCTATTGGCTCAGCCACGCAGGAAGTGGCTTGAAGATCACAGACCCCTACTTTGATGATGTCACTCCAACTCCGGTGTGTAGTGTGTAGTGTGTGTCAATATTTGGTGGTGAAATGTCCCACAGCTTCTAACATCCTATTCTGACGGTGTGAGTTCGACTTTCTGTATGTTCACAGGGGTTGGATAAGAAGAGGTGTGAAGAGGAGAAAGGAGGGACTGCCAGGAGGAAGGGGTGAAAGGAGGAGGGGAGAAATGGAGAGACAAAGAGAGAGAAGAGAGGAGGGGAGAGATGGAGAGACAGACAGAGAGAAGAGAGGAGGGGAGAGATTGAGAGACAGACAGAGGGAGGGGTGAGTCCCACTGTATCAGGAGTGAAAAGGAAAGTCTCTGTTGGTCCACAACCCCATTTCACCCCGAAAACACACACCCCTAACTCCCTGAACAAGCATTTATTCAGTTGAGTTTGACTATTCCAAGCATGTTTAATACAGCTCTGATCACAGTTCATTAGTATCAGTGTTTGCATTGGATGGATGTCATATGAATCAGTTGGAGGCTGGACTGCATCCCACAGCTATTAATCCTAATGCACTGATTGAAGCTCATGTTAGATTTGATGTGATTGTTCTGGTATTTCCAAAGGCTCACACAGTCTCACTGCAGAATTATTTTGATGTTCATCGATGTTCTCTAAACGTCAAATTTAGAAGTTAAGGGTTAATTTTAGGGACTCATTCTGAATGGTTAAGGTAAGGGTTAAAGTTTGGGATAGATTGTTAAAATATTAAGTTTATAAACTCATTCTGAATGGTTAAGGTAAGGGTTAAGATTTGGGATATGTTTAAAATATACAGTGGGCTCCAAAATTACTGGCACCCCTGACTGGCAATGCAAAAATAATGCTTAAACAAATATAAACAATATAATTATAGAGATAAACTCAAAATACCAACATGTGAGAAATACGATACTGCATTAATGTTTCAATGGAACCAACCAAAATAATTTATTTAATTAATAAAAAATCAATGTCCTCCAAATCAAGGTTTCACAACTAATGGCACCGTTAAAGATTATTATAAATAATATCAACCAAAATTAAACCACAAATTAAATTCCACTTATTTAAGTTTATCTAAGTTTTAAGGAACTATATTGAGCCATTACATCACTTCCTGTTTCACTAGGGTATAAAAAAGAGGTAACACACATGCAATATCCCGCTGTCATCCAACACCATGAAGAAAACAAAAGAACTGGCAGTTCAAAAGAGACAGATTGTCACGATCGTCTATGGGTGAGAGAGAGGACCAAGGCGCAGCGTGTGAAAAATACATCTGCTTTATTATAAAGAAGAAACAAACAAAACAACAAACAGATGACCGTGAAGCTATATCAAACAAACTACGTGCACACATGCAACATAGACATAGACAAAACACACAAACATTCCCCATGTCACACCCTGATCTAACTAAAATAATAAAGAAAACAAAGAATACTAAGGCCAGGGCGTGACAGTACCCCCCCCCCCAAAGGTGCGGACTCCGACCACACAAACTGACATAGAAGGGGAGGATCCGGGGTGGGCCTTATTATGGTGGCGGCTCGGGTGCGGGACGTGGCCCCCACTCCACCATTGTCAATACCCGCTTTGGTGGCGCCTCTGGATCGGCGACCCTTATAGCAAGTCCCGGACTGAAGACCATCCCAGAGGGCGCCACCGGACGGATGGGTAGCTCCGGACTGAGGGGTAGCTCCGGACTGAGGGGTAGCTCCGGACTGAGGGGTAGCTCCGGACTGAGGGGTAGCTCCGGACTGGGGTACGGCAGCTCCGGACTGAAGGACGGCAGCTCCGGACTGAGGGACTGCAGCTCATGGCTGGCTGACGGATCTGTCTGCTCATGGCTGGCTGATGGATCTGGCTGCTCATGGCTGGCTGACGGATCTGGCTGCTCATGGCTGGCTGACGGATCTGGCTGCTCATGGCTGGCTGACGGATCTGTCTGCTCATGGCTGGCTGACGGATCTGGCTGCTCATGGCTGGCTGACGGATCTGGCTGCTCGTGGCTGGCTGACGGATCTAACTGCTCGTGGCTGGCTGACGGATCTGGCTGCTCATGGCTCGCTGACGGCTCTGGCTGATCCTGTCTGGCGGAAGGCTCTGGCTGATTCTGTCTGGCGGAAGGCTCTGGCTGATCCTGTCTGGCAGAAGGCTCTGGCTAAACCTGTCTGGCGGAAGGCTCTGGCTGATCCTGTCTGGCGGAAGGCTCTGGCTGATCCTGTCTGGCGGAAGGCTCTGGCTGATCCTGTCTGGCGGAAGGCTCTGGCTGATCCTGTCTGGCAGAAGGCTCTGGCTGCTCCTGTCTGGCAGAAGGCTCTAGCGGCTCCTGTCTGGCGGAGGGCTCTAGCGGCTCCTGTCTGGCGGATGGCTCTGAAGGCTCATGGCAGACGGGCGGCTTTGCAGGCTCAGTACAGACGGGCGGCTTTGAAGGCTCAGTACAGACGGGCAGTTCATGTGGCGCTTGGCAGACGGACAGTTCAGACGGCGTTGGGCAGACGGGCAGTTCAGGCGCCGTTGGGCAGACGGGCAGTTCAGGCGGCGTTGGGCAGACGGGCAGTTCAGGCGCCGCTGGGCAGACGGGCAGTTCAGGCGTCGCTGGGCAGACGGGCGGTTCAGGCGCAGCTGGGCAGACGGCAGACTCTGGCCGGCTGAGACGCACTGTAGGCCTGGTGCGTGGTGCCGGAACTGGTGGTAACGGGCTGGGGACGCGCACCTGAAGGCTAGTGCGTGGAGAAGGAACAGGGCACACTGGACCCTGGAGACGCACACTAGGCCTAGTGCGTGGGGCCGGCACTTGTGGTACCGGGCTGGGGACACGCATCTTAGGGCTAGTGCGGGGAGCAGCAACAGGACGCACAGGACTCTGGAGACGCACAGGAGGCGTGGTGCGTGGTGTAGGCACTGGTGGTAATGGGCTGGAGACACGCACCATAGAGCTAGTGCGTGGAGGAGGCACAGGGCTCTGGAGACGCACAGGAAGCCTGGTGCGTGGTGTAGGCACTGGTGGTACTGGGTTGGGGCGGGGAGGTGGTGCCGGAAATACCGGACCGTGCTCCCTTAAGCACTGAGCCTGCCCAACCTTACCTGGTTGTATGCTCCCCGTCTGTCCGACCAGTGCGGGGAGGTGGAATAACCCGCACCGGGCTATGTAGGCGAACCGGGGACACCATGCGTAAGGCTGGTGCCATGTAAGCCGGCCCGAGGAGACACACTGGTGGCCAGATGCGTTGGGCTTCATGACATCCGGCTCAACGCTTAATCTAGCCCGGCCGATACGTGGAGGAGCAAGCGTACAGGAGACACCATGCGCTCTACTGCGTAACAAGGTGTCTGCCCGTACTCTCGCTCTCCACGGTAAGTACAGGGAGTAGGCGCAGGTCTCCTACCTGACTTCGCCACTCTCCCTTTAAGCCTCCCCCCAAGAAGTTTTTGGGTTGTACTCACGGGCTTCCAGCCTTGCTTCCGTGCTGCCTCCTCATATCGCCTCCTCTCGGCTTTAGCTGCCTCCAGCTCTTCACGAGGGAGGCGATATTCTCCCGGTTGTGCCCAAGGTCCCTTTCCATCCAATATCTCCTCCCATGTCCATGAATCCTTTATGCGCTGATCCCGTTGCTGCTTTACACGCCGCTTGGTCCGATCCTGGTCGGTAATTCTGTCCCGATCGTCTATGGGTGAGAGAGAGGACCAAGGCGCAGCGTGTGAAAAAGAGTTGAAAACCTTTATTATAAAGAAGAAACAAACAAAACAACAAACAGACGACCGTGAAGCTATATCAAACAAACTACGTACACACATGCAACATAGACATAGACAAAACACACAAACATTCCCCATGTCACACCCTGACCTAACTAAAATAATAAAGAAAACAAAGACTACTAAGGCCAGGGCGTGACACAGATGGTCGTAGACCTTCATAAATCTGGTAATGGCTACAAGAAGATCCACAAACGATTGAATATGCCACTAAGCACTGTCAGGGCAATTATAAAAAAATGAAAAAGATATGGAAGAGTTGAAAACCTCACGGGTAGAGGACGCAAATGCATTTTGTCCCCCAGGATAGGGAGGAGGATGGTGAGAGAAGCAACAAAATCCCCAAGAATCACTATGAAAGAATTGCAGGCCTTGGTGGCGTCTTGGGGTCACCAGGTTTCAAAAAGCACCATCAGACGCCACCTCCACAACCACAGGCTCTTTGGAAGGGTTGCCAGAAGAAAGCCCTTTCTGACCACCAGACACAGACGCAAGCGCTTGGAGTTAGCCAAACGTCATTTAAATTATGACTGGAAGAAGGTGCTCTGGTCAGATGAGACCACAATTGAACGATTTGGTCAGATACAACATCGGCATGTTTGGCGTTGAAACAGAGATGCATACAAGGAGAGGCACCTCATACCCACGGTGAAATATGTTGGTGGGTCAGTGATGTTTTGGGGCTGTTTTAATTCCAGAGGTCCAGAGGCACTGGTTAAGATTGATGGCATAATGAATTCCACCAAGTATCAGGCAATTTTGGCTGACAATCTGGTTGCCTCTGCCAGAAGGCTGGGACTTGTCCGTAGGTGGACTTTCCAACAAGACAATGACCCGAAACACACCTTAAGATCCTGTGACAACAAAATCAATGTTCTGCCATGGCCATCTCAGTTGCCGGAAATCCATCCAAACCTGTGGGCTGAGTTGAAGAGGGCAGTTGATAAGCGCAAACCCAAGAATGTGAAGGATCTTGAAAGGATCTGCATAGAGGAATGATCCAAAAATCCCTCCAAATGTGTTCCTTAACCTTGTCAAACATTACAGGAAAAGACCATGCTGTTATCCTTGCCAGAGGTGTTTGCACTAAGTACTAAATGAGGAGTGCCAATAATTTTGAAACCTTGATTTTGGTTCAATTTATTTTGTATTAAATAATTGTATGACTTTGGTTGGTTCCATTGAAACTTTAATAAAGTACAGTATTTCTCACATGTTGGTATTTTATCTCTATAATTATATTGTTTATATGTTTTTAAGTATTGTTTGTGCATTGCCAGTCAGGGGTGCCAGTAATTTTGGAGCCCACTGTAACAGTCTCCACTACTGGGATCGAACATGAAACCTTCTGATCCAGAGACATGGGATTCCACCTATCCACTATCCCTGTTCACAATGCCCTAGCGATTCCCAAATTTACTAAAAAGCGCTCAGACCATACTCCGAGTGAAGGCATTTCCCGACACCCTCACGACAATTTCCACGTCAATCTTGAACGATCTGGCTGGGTATTTCATGAATAACATTTAGTTTCTGAGCAACTCTGTGTGTGTGTGTGTGTGTGTGTGTGTGTGTGTGTGTGTGTGTGTGTGTGTGTGTGTGTGTGTGTGTGTGTGTGTGTGTGTGTGTGTGTGTGTGTGTGTGTGTGTGTATATGTGTTACACGTGTCATATTTTATTTGTATCTCTATAGTACAGCTGGAGCACTTTTCCATCTAACCTCGGCTGAACCCGCCGTGTGGACAGCACTCTGTGGTTATTGAAGTTGTCTGTGTGAGCATGTGTATGAAAGAAAGAGAGAGAGGGTGTGTGTGTGTGTGTGTGTGTGTGTGTGTGTGTGTGTGTGTGTGTGTGTGTGTGTGTGTGTGTGTGTGTGTGTGTGTGTGTGTGTGTGTGTGTGTGTGTGTGTGTGTGTGTGTGTGTGTGTGTGTGTGTGTGTGTGTGTGTGTGTGTGTGTGTGTGTGTGCGTGCGTGTGCGTGTGTGTGATGACGCCAGTCTAAGAGCAGTCCAATTAGCAGAAGTCTTGGGACGTTGCAGAGGTCTTAGACGCCCTTATTCTACATAGCAAAGCAGTGAAAGGAGGGCTAGTGTTACAACCGCAGTCCCTGACAGAAAAATCACTGCGCCAATGTGACACGTAAACGCCCCTGTGTCCCCCTCTCACCCCCTGTCTCACCCCCCTCTCACCCCTATCTTACCTCCTCTCAGCCCCCATATCACCCCTATCTTACCTCCTCTCACCCCCCTCTCACCCCATCTCACGCACTTTCACCCCCTCTCACTGCTCTCTCACCCTTCTCACTCCATCCTACCCCATCTCACCCGCTCTCACCCCTCCCTCAGCCCATATTACCCTACTCACCCCCTGTCTCACCCCCCATATCACCCCTATCTTACCTCCTCGCACCCCCCATATCACCCCTATCTTACCACCTCTCACCCCCCTCTCACCCCATCTCACGCACTCTCACCCCATCTCACTGCTCTCTCACCCTTCTCACCCCTCCTACCCCATCTCACGCCCTCTCACCCCATCTCACCCCTCCCTCAGCCCATATTACCCTACTCACCCATGGAACATTTTCGAAGGCCTGTTCTTGACTTGAGCCACAGCCATGCAGTCCTGCTTTTTTTCACTCTCAATACCGCAGTTGGCCCTGTGTGTGTGTGTGTGTGTGTGTGTGTGTGTGTGTGTGTGTGTGTGTGTGTGTGTGTGTGTGTGTGTGTGTGTGTGTGTGTGTGTGTGTGTGTGTGTGTGTGTGTGTGTGTGTGTGTGTGTGTGTGTGTGTGTGTGTGTGTGTGTGTGTGTGTGTGTGTGCGGTCCTCCTGCTCTCTCTCTCACTGTAACTGTCTGGAGCGCTCAGAGGATGTGACGTCACGGCGGTGTTGTGTTCTGTGTTGACGTGTTTGCGGTGAGGGAGAGATCGGCCATGACACCCTGTGGTTGTTAGTTTAGGTCCCTCAGCTCTGACTCCAGCTGAATGAGTTGATTACAATATGTGTTTATTTCACTGCTGTACTGTAGTTATACTCCCTAATGATCCTGGAACTGCAGAGCGTCATTGGTCAGACACTGTAGCCTGTATCATAAAGGATTTCTGTTGGTTTGGAACTCGCTCAGGGTAGACTTTGCCTTAAAGCACAGATCTACAATCAGTGTATCATCCTATAACCTTATCCCTCAATATACATGTCAAACTGGTCTAGGATCAGTGTATTCTCCCACAATCCACTAACCTTATCCATCAATATACACGTGAAACTGGTCTAGGATCAGTGTATTCTCCAAAAATCCACTAACCTTATCCATCATTATACACGTCAAACTGGTCTAGGATCAGTGTATTCTCCCACAAACCACTAACCTTATCCATCAATATACACATCAAACTGGTCTAGGATCAGTGTATTCTCCCACAATCCACTAACCTTATCCATCAATATACACGTCAAACTGGTCTAGGATCAGTGTATTCTCCCACAAACCACTAACCTTATCCATCAATATACACTTCAAACTGGTCTACAATTTGGTAGAGAGAGAGAGAGAGAGAGAGAGAGAGAGAGAGAGAGAGAGAGAGAGAGAGAGAGAGAGAGAGAGAGAGAGAGAGAGAGAGAGAGAGAGAGAGAGAGAGAGAGAGAGAGAGAGAGAGAGAGAGAGAGAGAGAGAGAGAGAGAGAGAGAGAGAGAGAGAGAGAGAGAGAGAGAGAGAGATACAGAGAGAGAGACAGAGAGAGATACAGAGAGAGATACAGAGAGAGAGACAGAGAGAGAGACAGAGAGAGAGACAGAGAGAGAGAGAGAGACAGAGAGAGAGAGACAGAGAGAGAGAGACAGAGAGAGAGAGACAGAGAGAGAGAGACAGAGAGAGACAGAGAGAGAGAGACAGAG